>NC_056741.1:906625485-906925485 GCF_019279795.1 Protopterus annectens | reverse complement strand
AGCTCATGAAAATACAACGAAGTAATACATTGCACACAAAAATACAAGCATACATTGATGATAATACATTGAACACAAAAACACAGCAGAAATAGAGTAAACTAATACATTATTCACAAAAACACTCAGAGTTCTAATAGTACAATATTTTAACAATTCTTCAAAGATGAGGTACATTAGGCAGTATACATAAGAAAATCTTGTTTTTATGTAACTATAATGTTAAGTGGAGAAGTAAAGAAGAAGGAAAATAGGAAAATGATTGAGGTGTGTCAGTTAAAATACCAGTTAAACAGCTGAGAAAGTAGGTCTTCACACTGAAAGACCTGTTTGAGTAAGTTCAGTGAATTTACCAAATGAGGGAAAAATTAGATTTTTACATTTCTCTGAAAAGCAGACGTTTTTTAATCTGTAAATCTCTTGATCTGATAACACAAATCATCTTTGTTACTACATGGCCTTCAAGTCAACTGCTAGGTATGCTAGTGATACTTGGTTTAAGCCAAAGTATTTGTGTATGATATAATGGAGTCCTTTTGTCACAAAAATCACCTACAACAGAGCTCATATATCCGGTTAGCATAAACTAAATAAGCAAGGCACCCACGGGGTCAATTGCAGAGTATTTGAAGATTGAGACTGAAAAGATTGATAAAATTGTAGCTGTACATAATGTAGTCTTTAAAAAAAAACCCTGTTCTCTAAGCCGATTGTGTAGAACCTAACCTTTAGACTTGATTTATTATTCATAATCCATTTATGCGGTTATACACTAGTATTTTTTACATTTGATACCCATTGCACAAAAGTGTTTGTGGACTGTTGGCTGTGACACTTGTAGGTTGTGGTTACTCACTTCTGTTGTCTGTATTGCACTTTGTTTTGGAGTGTCTCCATAAAAATACACAAGATGTTTTTATAAGCTTGTATGAGTGCTTTTACTTACAGTAATATTTCATTTATTTGAAGGAATTCCTTTAATTATTTGCATACCTTAACAACCCATTCACATTTGAAATGTGTGGTATAATACTTGGTTAATTTTTTCTTTTTATTTTGATATTCAGGTTAAGCACTACTTGAGGACACACACTGTCTTAAGAGGAGTTCCATCATCAGATACGAACAGCAAACTGAGGCCATCAGGCACTATGACTGCACAGTAAATAACTTTGCCAGGCTGCTGAACACTGTCCCTGTCCCATAAAGTGCATTATGAAGCAAACCTTATTCAAATCGTTTGTGCTGCACTTGGCGCTTGAGCAGTGAGAAATGGTCCCAGTTGCGCCCCTATAAATTAAGAAAGTTTTTTTTTTTTTTTTTTTGTAGATCTCTCTGTTTTAGTATCTTTCATAGATGTGATTGCAGGGGATCCCTTCCTAAACAGGCACTCATTGCTTCAGAGATCTGTGCAGTACTTGTATGTCCAGTGGGCTGAGTTTGCTAGGGCTGAGTTTGCTAGGTCTACCCCGAAAATTAAAAAGTATTTGAAATTCTGTTTGATAGAACAGTCTTTCAGCCAAGTACATAACTGAAGCTTTTTGCTTTTCCATTCTCTCTCAGGCAAGAAATGCATCTTCCAGTGTCAGGTTCACCTTTCCAGCCTAAAAAAAGGCAAATTGTGTAATCTTCTCATCTGAGTCAGTCTGTCAGATCTCTCTGGTATTCTTAAAGCTATGAGTGATCCAGTATGAATGGTTACTGTAGAAGTATTGAAACCTCAGCTAAAACCCGCAGAAGTGTCTTAATTTGCTAAGTTGACTAAACATGTGATTTTTGTCATTTGTGGGGGTTGTGCTGGAGGCCACCTATGCTCAGAGCTTCCCCCACTTCCATTCCTGATGTAAATTGACAGCTTGCAGAGACCCTGTCAAGTGCTAAGGCAAAACACTGGCTCCAAATCACCTGGTTGCCCATAGGGAACTGTATTTTTTGCAGGCTTTTCATTTCACCCTGGAGCACCTCGTATTTCCTTGCTGGTATCACTTTCATTGCCAACCTGAAGATATCTGCCTTAAATTTAGTAGTGCCAACCCCTTCATTGGGGATGTTCTGATATTGCCTGCTTAGAGGGTTAATGATTATGCTGTCATGTTTAGTTTCTATGTATAGTAAGGACTGATGTCTGCTGGCTGTTTTTGTGTGTTAGGCCTGACCTTTCTGGCTGTTCAGGTTTGTGGTGTGTTTTTGCCGTAGTTTTTTTCCCCCATTGTTGGTGCTGCCCTGTTGAACCAAAACTCACCTTTGAAGTGCATTGCTTTACTACAAGTCCTAGCCTCAGTACTGCTATTTAGTAGTAGTCTGGAGCCACCTATTCTTCAGTATTTAGCTTTGCAGTCGTCATATACCAGGTCAGGGAGGCCATAGTCCTTCCCAAGCTCCAGCATGAAACTCGCACCAAAGATTACTTACTCCTTAGCTGCCCTGCCCAGAAGTGAAGATGCCAAGGAAGAACTTGAGGGTGAGCACCTTCACTTAACCACCAATGTCTCCCACTCAAGATGAGGAAGGTGCATGTACCCTGCCTGTCATCCTTGCACGATTCAAAATTGAGGGAGCTTTTAAAACTGATGTGCTAAAGGAAGGATGGTCCACTATCCCAGTGTCTTTTTTGCAGAAGGTTTTAAGTCTGCCTCATAATCCTCCTAGGTGGTCTTTCTGTTGGGCATTCTGAAAGAGAGTGCTAAGGTGGAAAACTTGTTATTGTAGGAGGACTGTTTTCTAAAGCCCCCCACCAAGACTGGAAATTGTGGGTAGTGAGAACCTGAGCCTTGGCACCCTTTTTCTGGCTGTAGCTTTTAAAAAGGCTCTGAATTCCCAGATGGCTAATGTTAATATGGATCATTGCTACAGTAGCCTAAGTTGTATGGGTTTATTTCCTGTTGAGGATGTAAAAGCCGGCAAGTTTCAATAGCTATAGGGCACTTTCTATTCTCTCAAACATTTGACTCAGGCTGAGCTAAGACAAGTTTGGGTGTTAAGCCCATCAGAGCTTTCCTGGTGCTAAAGAGTGCACTACTCTGCAGGCTTTTCAGGATTGACAGTCTGCTAATGCTGATGGTCTTTGTGTTTCACTGTTGTAGTAATCACCTGTGGGTTATCCATGCTCTGGTAGCCCTCGGCCGTCCCAAATACCAGAGTCAATTTTTTTTTTTGCGTCTGCTGCAGTCGCCTGTAGTCTGACGTCATGTCGTCAGTGCTATAAAGCAAGGCAGCCGACGTCATTGCATCAGTCTTTCTTCCTGTGGAGCCCATAGCAGAAGCAGCTTGCACGAGTGCCAGTCGGTCACTACCAGAAGTCAAATTTCAGCTGAAAACGTCTAAAGCTAAGTACCCCGTTGGGAATCCTTTTTTCTTGCTCTAACCGATGTCCGAAAAAGTTAATTTTCTCACCTATGGAAAGCAGATCCCACAAAGAGACTTCCACTCTTACTCCGTCACTTGTTTAGGCCCAGACCACGACATCCCTTGTTGCCGGTTCTGTGCCCTCTTTAATGCAAGAACCATTTGCCGCAGAGCTCTTTTCCTAGACAGTTATTTTTGTGTTCCATCTTTGCATTCCGATACAGCGTCATTCAACAATCTGTGGGCATTCCGAAAAAACGTAGAGATAAAGATAGAGACAGATCACACAAGGCCAATCCTTTCAACAATGCTACCACAAAGCAGGTAGTCAGTTCCCTGGAATTCAGTGAGGCGCTTTCACAGCCCCTGATGCCCGATTCGATATCTACGCAGGCCTCTACCGAGACCCTTTCAGAGTCTGGTATGCTACAACAATCTTCGTCTTCTGAGACTTTGGCCGTCTCTGCCTCACCCAGGCTCCGGCTTCCGAGGAGGCCTTTTGCACTACCAAATCTAGACAAAAAACTACATCTTCTGTCCCGACTATCATTTCTCCCAGACCGATGGATTCTCTCAGGCCTAGAAACCAGGCCTCTCCTAGGAAATTTGCTTCCAGCCACCATCTTGCTACTGCTCCACCACCCCAAGCACAAATGCTGAAAATGGAGAATCTCATCTCCCTTTTCCGTGGTAGTCAGGCCACAACTTCTAAAATGAAAAGGCACACTTCTCCAAAAATTATTACAGAACAGGATTCTGAGGAATCTGACTATTCAGTTTTTGAAGAGGAACAGCTTCCTTTAACTGCTTATGAGGATTCAGACGCAGAGGAATCCATCCCTTCTGCCTCCCCTCCAGAAGCCCTTTTCTTTGGGGGAAACCTTTCACTCCCTCAGGAAACATTTCCAATGGGAATCCCAGGATTTCACACAGTCTAAGAAAAGACTTGTAGAGTTTCTGGACCTGCCTCAACACAGACCCCTGCCCATCCCCCTATTTTAGAAGTGGTGGATGATGTTTTCCATGAATCCAGCTTAGCCCCTGACACCCTCCCTACTGCTCCCAGTAAACATGACAGGTACTACAGAGTATTGGATTCTTCTCACAAATACCTGTACAGAAATCCTGCTGCAGACCCAGAGGTCATTATACAGAGACCTAAAGGAGCTAAGACTAGTTCTGATAAAAATCCTCTTCCTTCTGACAAGGACTCCAGAGCTATAGACAGATGGGGTAAAAAAGTATGCACCTCTGCAGCCTTAGCTATCAGAGCACTCAATTGTCAGTTCCGTATGTTAAAATATCAACAGCACACTTTGGAACTATTAAAACAGAAAATTGCTACTTTTCCTGACTGTGCCAATTCAAGAGAGTTAGCAGGTTTACTGCACTCTGCTTGTCAAGTGGCCAAACGCTCAATACAATGTGGATATGCCCTAGAAGCCTCTAGCAGGGCAGCTGTGACAGTAGCTGTTATTAGGAGACATGCATGGCTGAAGGAACTACCTCTCCATGATCATGTCAAGTCTAAACTTATTGATGCACTCCTAGATAAGGAGCGCTTGATTGGGGGGGGGGAGCAGAAGAGATGCTTAAAAAGATGGAAGACAAAGCAAGATCTATGCAAACAGTAAAAGATTTTTCAGGTTCAACCACCCAGGTTCAGCAGGAACTTTCCCTCTAAGCATTGGGCTTTCCCTATAGCTAGCAGACAGGGCCAGGGTAAGCCCCGCAGGGACTGACCATCCAGACCCCTATCCCAGGGCCAGCAGAAAAGCAAACAATGGACCACTTCCGTCTCTAAGGTAGGGAGTTCTAAGCCAACCTTCTGTGGCAAACACTCACAGTGACCCCCCCCCCCCAATCACTCATAGACTAGGTGGAAGGATCTCCCTCTTCAAAGACAATTGGCTTTCTGTAACAAAGGACCAGTGGGTCTTAAAGACCATTTGTCAGGAATGCAAATTTTCATTCAGCGAACTCCCAATTCCAAGAGGGTACCCGGACTTGCCTCCAAATCAGTGGGCAGAGGCATTGAAACTGGTACAAACTCTCATATCCCAGGGGGCAGTAGAACCGGTACCCTCAGATCAAACAGGCAAAGTATTTTATTCCAGACTATTCCTTGTTCCCAGAAAAGAGAGCACTTGTTGCCCCATCCTGGATCCTCTCCATTCTGAACACCTCCCTGGTGGTCCCCAGATTCAGAATGCTAACTTTGCAGCAGCTGCTGCCTATGCTAACAAAAAATGACTGGCTAGTGACCCTAGACCTAAAAGATGCCTACCTCCACATCCGCATCAGAGAATTGTGCAGGAAATTCCTGCACTTCAGAGCAGGAACACACTTTCATTTCTCTGCGCTGCCCTTTGGCTTATCTACTACACCCAGAGTATTCACCAAATGCTTGGCACTGGCCATAGCATTCTGCAGACAAAGAAATGTACAGATATACCCTTACCTGGACGACGACTGCCTCATTTAGGCAGAGTGCAAAGAAAAGCTGCTCCAAGACCTTCTCTTTTTCATATCACTCCTAACTTCCCTACAGTTCACCATCAACGAGAAGAAATCAAAGCAAAAGCCCACCAAGAAGATCATTTTCTTGGGAGCTGTGCTAAACACAGCATCCCAAATGACCTTCCTATCCCCAGAAAAGCTGAGCTTCCTGCCTCTCTACTTAAACCAGCTGGCTTCCAGAAGTCTTCTCACCGCGAGGAAGTTCCTGCAAGCCCTGGGATACATGGCATCTTGCATCCTTCTCATTCCTTTGGCCAGGCTTCACATGAGAAAACTTCAGTGGTATCTAAAGCACCTTTGGTGCCAGCACTCTGTACCTAGAGACCTCTCTCCCTCTGATCCCATGTATAAGGGCCAAGTTTCTTTGGTGGGCACAGACCTGTACTAGGAACAAGGGTCTTCCCTTCATCCTTGGCCCTACCATCACCACCAACACCTCAGACATTGCTGGGGTGCTCACCTAACAGACAGGTGCACCCAAGGTCTTTGGGAGGCCCAGCAACTTCACTTGCACATCAATCAGAAAGAAATGATGGCATTACAAAAGGCTTTGACATCTTTCAATCCCCATCTCAGGACAGGGGTTGTTCTTATAAAAACAGACAACAGCACAGTTATGTCGTATATCAACAAACAGGGCGAGACCCAATCTTACCCCCTGTGCAGGTTATTCATGAGCCTCTGGCTTACAGCCACTTCCATGGGTCTACACCTAATTGTCCAATACCTACCAGGGGTCAACAACACCCTGGCAGACCACTTAAGCAGAAACTTACCTGACCCCCACGACTTACTAGACCTCCACGAGTGGCAGCTCAGCAGGGAAACCTTTCTGCAAATCACTCGAGTGGGGGACTCTGGAAGTGGATTTCTTTGCCTCTCACCTCAACCACCAGCTGGAAAAGTTCTGTACCAGGGAGTATCACCTCCTAGCATGGAAGGTGGATGCCTTGACCTTCCCCTGTAACTTCCTCTGTGTACACTTTCCCTCCTCTGCCCCTTATTCCCAAGGTACGTACTGATCAGAATAAGGGAGGAGAGACCAAAGGCCATCCTCATTGTTCCAGATTGGCCAGAGAGCATTGGTACCCCTTACTGCGCAGCCTGACCTTACAGCCCCCCAAATAGCTTCCCCTGATCTCAGACCTCTTGTCCCAGGGAGAGGGGAAGATACTGCACCCAGACTTAGACTCTCAATCTCTCTGCATAGCTTATACCTTAAAAGCTAGCAAGGAGTCCCTGTTAAGCAAATCTGTTCTAGACATCATCACAGAGGCCAGAAGACCCAGCACCAGAAAATCACACGCAGGAAAATGGAAAAGATTCTGCTCCTGGAGCCAATCCAAAGGGGCCAGTACCTCAAATCCTTCCATCCCTCTTATCTTGGATTACCTAGCCAAGTTGCTTAATAGTGGCCTCTTTCTCTTCTATTAAAATCCATGCCTCAGCCATTTCTGCCCATTTCGATTCAGACCCACCCCTTTTCTCTCATCCTTTGATTAAGCAATTCCTCAGAGGGGCTTCTAATATCAGACCTCCCAGAAGGCATCCCAAGCCACCCTGGGACCTGAATTATGTTCTAGAAAAACTAACCTTCTTTCCTTTCGGACCTGTTGCTTCTACAGAATTGAAATGCCTATCCTGGAAGACTAGATATCACCTCAGCCAGAAGGGCATCAGAGCTTCAGGCTCTCATGGCTGTTGAGCCCTTCTTCATTTTCCATGCAGACAAGGGTCTCCCTGAGGACTAACCCCTCCTTTATGCCCAAGGTGGTATCTGATGTGACCCTTAACCAGGCCATACACCTACCCACCTTCTTTCCCAACCCTCAAAACAAGGGGGAAAGAATTCTACACTCACTAGACCTACACTCACTAGACGTGCACAGACAACTCGGATACCGTCTGGACTGTACTAAACCTTTCAAAAAAAATAGACCCAGCTACTTGTCTGCTTTGCCCCTGGATCAGAGGGGAAGCCCATTTCCAAACATACCATTTCCAAATGGATACCACACTGTATCCATTTTTGCTACAGACTACATGGTACCCCCCTCCCCAATCTATCCGTACCCATTCCACCAGATCAGCCACCACTTCCACAGCCTTCCTCAGAGGAGTCCCCACCAGGGGCATCTTATAAGCTGCCACCTTGACCTCCGTCCATACCTTTACAAAACATTACCAATTACCTCTTTTTATCTATGTCTAGGGCAGGGTTTGCTTCTGCAGCTCTGCATGGCCTGCTGCTGTCCCATGCGTAGGACTCCAGCCTTTCCTTCCACCCCTCTCCTCAGCTTTGGGAATCCTCCCACAGGTGATGACTGCAACAGTGAAACACAAAGAACATAGTACAGTTGTGTACGTTTACCATAAATGTAGATGTTCACTGTTGCAGTCCTGGTTTCCCTCCATCCCCCATAACATCTTCCCCTAGGGGGACACAAGCTTCCAAATCTGGTTTTTGGCCACCAGGACCACCTTTCCGTATTTCCTTGTGCTTCTGACGGGTTAGGGCAAGAAAAACTGATGTAATGACGTCGGCTGCCTTGCTTTATAGCACTGACTACCTGACGTCAGACTACAGGCAACTGTAGCCGACGCAAAAAAAAAAATTTACTCGGGTATTCGGGCCGGCCGAGGGCTACCACAGCAGGGATAACCCACATTTGATGACTGCAACAGTGATGCACTCAACATCTACATTTATGGTAAGTGTACACAACTGTACTTTCCTCTGCAGGTGGGGACAGATGGACTTCCACTTTATTTTTCATGACAGAAGCTATTATTTGCTGTAAAACTTTTAAAGTTGTTTGAAAAGTGTTTTTCATTGTCCTGTGACTTTTTAATTACTTTTAAACAGGAGCATCACTTTTTCTTTTGTGGAAAAAGTTAAAAACTTTATTTTAAACTCCTTTTTTTCAGGGGAAAGTTTAATTTGCTTCTAGGGCTGGGGTAAATGAAGTGCCTTTTGCTGTGTTTTTATGGTGAAAAACATTTGTTAACCATTTAACCTGTTTTACTGACTTCTGCTACAAGACTTCTCTGGAAGTCTGGCGTCTTTTCTGGCTTAACCATGAAACAACCTACCAGTTCTATATTTCTTCCTACTTTCAGACACAAAAAGAACATTCTTGAAAACCAACACATTCATCAATCAATTTCAAACAATGCTGGCTTAAAAAAAGTATCTTATTGAAAATTGAAATCAATGAGATAAAAAAAAAAAACTCCTATGTAATGCAAATAAAAAAAAGCAAAAAAAACTAATGTATTCCAAAAAAAAAGTATAAAAAACATGTAAAAGTGTGCAAATTATGCTTTTGTTTGTCTTAATAAGAACCTTTTCAACTATATGGAACTTAAAAATCAATATCTCATTGAACATTACTGTACAGCCTTTGCACCACAGCAGGCTGCTAAAGTGCCTCAGCCACAGATAGAGGACTCTGCTGTGGCCAAAACTGGTTCCTTGGACAACTCCACTTTTTTTTTCTGGACCCCACTGTTGTCCCTACAGCAGCTATGGAACAACGGTTAGACACATTCTCTGCAGCTGCTGTGCCTCTGATGAGCAAGGGAGAGCCACTCATCAGTTCTTGGCGAAGGGGCAGTGTGTACCGCTCTGCTTGGCCAGAAAGCACTGCCCATCCCTAGGAGGGCTTTTCATAGCAAAAGTGGGTCAGTTTCCTCGTCAAATTCCTGTCAAAAAGAAGCAAACTTACACTTCGTCTTCTGTCTGTTAGAATGAGTGATTTAGTTCAGCTTCTTGAACCTTTCTCTATGGTTATTTTTGGTAAAAGATAAAGCTATTCTTTATATTCTGGAGATTCAAGAGATTGGACCTCAAAATGAGTGTGAAGGGGACTGATTTTTTGATTCAGATATTAGGAGGGTGTGCCTTTGGCTAGTCCCTTTGAGGGATTGTTTTTCTGTGAAATTTGTTTCTAGAGTGAATCGGTTTTGTTAGACAGTGATTCTCAGACCTTCTGGAAGTATAATGAGTCCTGGAATTTCCAGAACCTACTCCTTTTTTCTCTTTCTGGGATGTATTTGTTGAATCCTGTAACTTACCTAATAGCCAGCCTGCAGCCTCCAAGAAAGTAGAGGACTTACAAAGTTCCTCAGGTTTCGGAGCTTTTGTATACTCATCCCATATTAGACCCACCAGGTATTGCTTTTGTGATTCCAGGTGCTGCTGAATGTTTGTTTTAATAGTAATGCCACTCCTTTTGACAAGGATGGGAAGGCTTCTGACAGATTGAGGTGGAAAGTGTATTCTTTTACAACCTTTGTTTTTAGAATTGTTGTCAGTTAACCTCGTATGTTGAAGTTTGCCACTTGTGAGAATGAAGAATGTTTGGGCATCTGCTTCCTCTTCTGTGGAGAAATCTGCCTTGTCCAACTTTGTTGCTTTTGACTACTCATTGTTTGAAATGTGTGCATATGATTCTGTTGATGCCGCTTTCAGGGCTGCTACTAGAAGTGTTATGAGAGAATTTGCTTTGCAACATTATCAAAACCTCTCATGTCAGAAACTAAAATTTCGAATTCTCCCTTGGTTAGAGCATTATGAACCACTTGCAACAGAAGTCCTTTATTTAGTGGAATGTGCCCGATTGTACTGGTTAAAGGCCCTGTAAAAGGGCTGTGATTTTGAGATCCCTGTTGTAGAGTTTGTCTGGATTACATTATCAGTTTCTCTGCATTACTATTTGGTCTATCCACTGTTATGAGAGAATTTGCGGTGTGTAGCTCCTGTGATAACCTACTGTAGACTGCAGGGAATTCATTTTTCCTTATTTAGACAATTTGCATTTCTTTGCAGGGTTTTTCAAGGTGTCAGAAATCTCTCACTGGTGTAAGGGATCTCCAGGAGAATGTACAGATGGTCTTGTCTGAATCTCCTAGGATTGCTTTACTGGGGTGTCTCTAGGCCATCTCAGTTCAAACAGCTTTTCTTCCACAGGGAAAAAACATCTGTATCTAGATCTTTTCTGAGTTTTTTCACTTAGATTACTGTCTGAGCTAGGGTATTGCTTGTTTTTCTGGGTTCATAGGTCGGTACTAGACTATCAGCCCTAGGGCCTATACAAGCCTAGCCATAACAATTCCCTGGCTATTTCTTCCCGCAGTATTTACTTCCCTGGACCCCTGTCTAGCAGGATGACTGACATGATCCCCGGGGTGTAGCAGGATGACTGACGTGATCCCCGGAATGAATTTCCCATCTCCCATCCAATCATCAAGGTTCTTTTTGAAGAGGGCCAAAGAAGTGCTCTGCTTGACATGTATGGGCAGTCTATTTCAGAGTCTGGGGAGTCTCTGGGTCAGGGACCTATCCCTCCAGCATGTTTTGTTCAGTGTGATGACTAGGTTTAGATCCCTAGAGCGTGCGTCTCTGATGGATTGGGATTTCTTTAAGTGTAGCATGTCCAACAGCTCTGGGTTTGACATGGCCTTGTATGTTAAGCAGAGATTGCCTCTGAGTAGACTATATGCGACAGAGTATAGGTTTTTTTTTTGTTTGTTTTTTTTTTTTAGACAGTCAACATAAGGCATATGCTTTAGGCCTGTGATTCTTTTAGTGAGGTATTTCTGAGACCTTTCCAGTTGCAGATGTCTTGAGAGGTACATACCAAATGGAGCGTTGTATTCTATATATATATATATATATATATATATATATATATATATATATATATATATATATATATATATATATATATATATATGGGTCTAATGAGGGATGAGTACAGTGGGACAATGACTACCTTTTTACTGGATGAAAAGCCCTTAGTGATGAGGTGTGCCACATAGGATTTCCTGACTGTTGTGGCAATGTGGTTATCGAAGGTGAGACCACTGTCCACCTGTGTCCCTAAGTCAATTATCACACTTTCGGTGTTTAGTGTACTGCCGTCTATGTGGTAATTCACGGGTGCAGGTTTTTTTCCCAAAGGGGATTACTGTACATGTCTTGGCATTGAGCTTAAACCCATGGCTCTAGCACCAAGCATCTGTTTCTGTAAGGCCCTTTTGTAGAATATCCACATCATTTGGGGATTCAGTAATGGCTCCCAGTTTGCAGTCATCTGCAAACTTTGTTGGCCAGAGTCCCTTAGTGTTGGCCTGTACTTCAGAGAAGTAGATGCCAAACAAGAGTGGTCCCAGGACTGAATCCTGAGATACTCCACTTGTTTGGAGCTGGATTTGGAGTCAGTGGGTCTCATGGAGTCTTTGATTCTCATGCCTTTTGCTGTACTCCACATGATAAAAATACATTGGTGCATGTGATTTGTATGGTCGCATCTGTTTTCCACGACTTTTCAGTTTCTAGCATTTAAGGGTTGCGAATTAGGAATTTTTTGTTGGAGAGGCCATATTTGTAAAGATCTCCCCTTCTGATTCCTAGCTCAAGCAGTCAGTCACTGCAGAATCCTCAGACTTTGCTAAGGAAGAGCAGTATCTATAGGGTTAAGTGCAAAGTCCTTGGAACAGAAAAGACTGATTAGAACACCAAGCAAAAGGTAATGGGAATGCTCTCAAATAGATCATTCATTTTTGGTCCCTGAGACCTTTTACAAGTGTTGACGGTCAACACCACAGTAATGTGCTACATAGGCAAAGAAACATTTCTTACCCTCTGCAGACTAGTTATGGTAGCCTGAGGCTATAGCTTTTCAGCACACCCTTGCTCTGTAGGCATTTTACATAACCTTCAGAGAAAAATTTGTGACAGATAAGCTGAACATGACCAAAACAGACCCCCCCCCCACACACACACACACACACACACCCCAATGGAATTTGTAGTGGGGTGTGTCCAGTATTTGTTCCTATTATGGGGAGCACCACATACTTATTGTTGCCTCCACTCCTCACTATTAGTTGGAGAATTTCTGCTCAAGGTCCCCACCCTTAAAACCCTGTAAGGATGCAGAGAAGTTGGTGTCAGATGTGGTTTAGGTACAGCAGAAGCAGAGGGGTAAGCAGCCAGCTGTGAGGACCACCAGTAATCAGGCCAACTTTAAGAATGGTTATGAGCACAGAAACAAGAGATCTTGCATCATCTAGTGAACTGTGGCCCATTCCCAAGGTTGAGAGCAACATACCTGAGGTCTGGGCTGAATTGCCCCACTCCAGAGGCAAGACTCTTTCCAAGCCTTTAATTTTTCAATTTGCCCAACTTACTCACTCCCAACAGTTTCCACAGGAAAAGGAAGTTCTCGGCCATCTTGAGAAAGAAAGAAAAAAAGGTCCGTCCAGACTGTAAAGAGTTTGCATATCATTCCATGTTTCTTTTTAATGTCCAAAGGACAAGTATCTTCAGGCGAGTTTTGGATTAATTGACTTGAACACATTTATTCCCAAAAGCTTTCACGTGGCTGTGGTGCAGTCATTACTTTCCTATCAGGAGGAGACTGGATGTGCTCCATCAACCTCCAAGAGATCTGCTTTTACATAGTTTGGAAAGGAATGCAGGAGGTAGCTATGCTGGGCAGGAGCCAGTCATTACCATTTCTGAATTGCCTATAGTGACGACTGACCTTATTGCCCTGCATATTTGCTATTTGTAATTCTGTAGTAGTAGTAATGCCACAAGATAAGATCTTCCCATGCCTGGTGGACTGTCTTGTAGGTGCTTCTGTGATTGAGGCTGTAACTGTAGCTGGGCTGGGGTGGGGTCATAATACTCAACTATCTTGGTCTTAAAGTAAATCCTTGCAATCTCAGATGATTCTCGGTTGCTGACTTTCATGACTTCTTTCAGGCCACATCATCTAGTGCAATAGGTGCAGTCCATTTTGTCCCAAGGTTTGTCATTCTGAACTTGAACAATTTTCTGCTGATCTTTGTCTCATGGTGCAGGGTCCCATAATGGCATCCAACCTGATAGTGTTCTAGGCAGATGCTAGGAGGGTGCTACAATGGACATTATGGGTCTAGTGGTTAAGGTATCCAACCCTGTGTCACACAGTGTTAAAATTTCAGTAGCATGCAAGAGGCACCCTCTCTAGTGGGTAGAGATGCTAGACTTCACCATAGCCGATCCTTTTCAGCTACCCAGTCCCACTGCACTGGCACTGTAGACACATCCACCGTATGGGGTTTAGAGTTTTAAAATGGATAGATAGGTTAAAATGTTTGGAAGTCACCCAAATAGGGAGATTAAGGCAGTCTTTATTCTTCTAGTGTACTAGGTACTTTAACTCTGTGTTAGGACTTCAACCACAGACATAGTCCTCAAATGAGATGAATTGATAAATGCTTCAGGTAGGGATGCATTCTTGCCTTTTGCGGCCTCTGTCACAAAGTGTAAGATATATGTATATAACAGTTACATAACTGTCGCATATTGAAATACTACAGAAATTTTCCAGCCAGACTGTAGCTGTTTTATTGTAAACAGTCTGTTGGCAAGAAATTTAAATGTATGTTTGTGAAGGGCTTGTAGAGAGGTGTTAGAGACCAGGGTAGGCTATCTAACAAGGGCAGTGGTCCTTTGTTCATTTAGGAGGGCATGTCTTGTATCCCTTCCCCCTTTAAGAAACAGTCTTTCCCTCTTCAGAGCTCAGCGGTTTGAGTTTATTATCCATTTGGTGAGTTAACTGATAAATTTAGGAGAGAAGATAAAATTCAGAATTTCTACCTTATGGGAGTACTAATAATTCCCCCCGACCCTGGTGTCCATGGTAGGACTAGTCTTGAAAGGCCTCCTAGTATTGTATAGAGAGGGTTTTTCACAGAAATAGGGCAAACCTTCTACTCCCCAGTCTTAGCATTAAAATGCACCATGGAGACCAGATTTGGACCTTTGAAGGCTAAATTCTTGAAGGTAGAGACATTACAGGTGTTAGCCCTTTGATCTCATCTCTGTCTGTGGCTTCCTGATGCTGTTGTGATCACTCTGGATGTGAAACAGGTGCATCTTTTTCCTGTTTGCAGGAAAAAATCTTGGTTCTGGCAAGATCTGAGCATTTCTGGACAACCACCTTGCACTTTGGGCTTTTTCACTGCTGCCAGTGTTTACAAAATGCTTTACCCAAGCATGTGTCCACCTCTAGCTTCAAACCACTCGTTTACTTATACCAGAAAAGCAAAGTGTGTTATGCAGGCAGAATTTCAAGTGTAGCTCCGAGCTGCATTGAACTTAAATGAGAAATTGCTTCAGTTCAAGTTTTTCTCAGGTAAGTGTTTCTTTCTAAGTAGTTTCTGTTTTTCCGTTGTGAATCTTATTATATTACTCCCTTGCCCCCTTTTACACCTAGTGTAATTTTTTTATACCATCATTTTTAATTTTCTTTGTTTTTTTTCTGCTGCTGTTACACGCTAGTGTAATCTTTAATAACTTTGCTGGTATTCACTTTTTCACTCTATTCTCCCTTAAAAAAGTTTCCCTTTTCTTTCTTTGCCTTTTTCTTGTTGCTGATATGTTGAAAAAAGGACCTTCTGGTTTAAAAAATGTCAGAAGTGTGGGCAGAAACTGCCCCTTTCAGATGCCCATGTGTTGTGTTTACTTCTTGGCCTCACAATCCAAGAAGATTGTTTAATTTGTAAGAACTTCAATCCTAGAGCAGTAGTCAACAGGAAGAGAGGGTTTGCTTCTGTTTACCTCTGAAGCTGTTTTTGGTGCTCAGTCCTCCAAAACAAAAACTAAGGAGCCTCTGACTAATCTCAGAGCTACTTCCTTGACTCTGTCTTCAGAGCCGCCAAAGAAAGAGCCAAGACCGGATCTGAAACCTGTGTAGATCCACTCTTCTTAAGATCCGACCAAGAAATCAATAGATCCAACTTCTTTGTATCTAACAAAATAAAAGAATCAGTGTATCCAAGTTCTTTAGATCCAAAGGTCCTACAAGCAACTAAATACTCTCCCAACACTGGACTCAGTACCTTCCAGGGTTCCCTCTCCTTTTTTGGAAAGATGTCATTCCAGGTCGCAATACCTTGCCTCATCTCATTCTTCCAGGAGTTTGACTGAGGAAGATGTTGACAGAATGACTAGGTTCTTCTCTGCACAGATACAGTGGGTGGTGTTCTGGCTGCTACCGCCTTGGGTAAGTAACCTCGTCTGTCTACCACACTAACCACTACTTGCTTCTTCTGTGACTGGTTGCTTCAGAATACCTGGATCCAAACTTTCTACGTCAGTCAGGCTGAGATCTGAAGATGCCTTTATCTTCGGATCCAAAACTTTCTCTTGAGTATACTGCCTCCGACATCTTTGGATCTGAATGACTCTGTGAGCCAAAGCTGCCTTGTTGGGTATGAGGTGTTGGAGTTGACTCCAAGGTTTTCAGAGACGTCTCTGCCCCTCAGAGCTTTGGCATTGGATAGCTCAGCTCTGACTTCCTCCTTGGGGTGATTGCTTTTGGGGGCAGAGGGAGGCAAGTGATCCAGAAGCCTGCCTCTTGGAGCAGTGTCTTCCTTCTCTCTGGAGGGATCTGCCTTCAAGGTAATGAAAAGAATGTTCTCTGTTCTGATAGGACAGACAGATCCAACATCCTCGGATCTTCAGTCTGGTTCCCAGATGGCTCTGCACTTATTCGCATTGTTCTGTGACATGGGGACAGACAGCTCAAGGCCCCTAGACCACCAGCAGGGTTTTACATCTCTTCCGACACTTCACCAGAACATCCCACCGAGGAAGCTCCTAGGAAGAGCAAAAGGGGTGTGTAGACTGTCCGCAAGAGTCCGTCACTGAGGATACTGATTTTGATGAGGGAGAAGGGTCCCCCCTTCACCAGAGTAATCAGTATTTCTGGAGGACTTTGTAGCTGGCCCATCTACCTCCTGCATTACTCCAGCCGTCAATGAGCTCATTGATTTGGTCTGTAGGTGGGAGGGGAAGGAACTTGACACAGTTGAGCCAATCCCTAAAAGGCTGTTGCGGATTCTGGTTCCACCTGTTGGGAAGGAGTTCTGGATAAAGGGGTGCCCGTGGATGCCATGGTTGTGACAGCGGCCACCAAGAAGGAACTTGCTGAACAAAGTTCATCTGTTCATCCCCCTGACAGGGAGCTGGATGGATTTGGGAAGCTTGTATATGCATCGGTGTTCTTTGCCTGTTAGATCGCCGAACTGTTTGGCCCATTTTACTAGACTACAAAGGGACCTGATCAAGGAACTTTCAGAATCTTTCTTCTGAGACCATTGCTGCTGAGGCTCAATTGTCTGTGGCCTTTCAGTTGGCTACTCTCCAATCCATTTCAAATTTATCCATGAGGCTCATCTTGCATGCTGCCGAAGGTGCCTTAATGGCAGCAGGTTCAGGCATATCCATCAAGAGGCATGTCTGGATGAGCTTATGTGATTTTGCAAAGTCTTTCAAGTTCTCATTTATCAGTGCACCCTTTGATGGCAGTTCGTTGTTTGGCCAAAAAGTGAAGGAGAGACACTCCAGGTATGAAAAAGATGGAAAACCCTCTCTGCAGTGGGTGATAGTTTTTCGACCCCCCCCCCCCCAAAGATACTTTTCTAGGAATCAATAAGGTGGTTGGAAAATGTGGTTTAGAATGTCCCATGGCCCTTTCCAGCAAACACGTGGAGATAGTTCTCCTAGGTGCAAAGGGGGGAATTCTAATGTACAATGATGACCATGTGGGCCTGCAGAACTAGGGATCCAAAGATTCTTTCTCTGATGGAGCCTGTCAACGCTCCTGAAAGGAGGCCCAATTGTCACCCTGTGAAGGCAATCGAAAGTAGACTGTCCCTTCACCAGAATGCCTGGCAAGGTATAACAAACTGTTCTTGGGTGCAGTGGATTATTTCCAGAGGTTATACAATTCCCTTTTCCCCTCCACCCCCAACTGTATGCAAAATTCCCAATATCCCACCCAATCAGAGGGAAGCAGCAACACTAGAGATTCAAAAGCTGCTAGAAAATAGTCTCATCCAAGAGGTCCCTCCAAACCAAATAGAATCTGGAACTTACTCGGGGTTCTTTTTAGTGCCACAGAAAACAGGGGACTGAAGACTGATTTTAAATTTTAGTGTGTTGAACAAGTCAGTTTGACATACAAAATTTCGAATGGTCCGTGTTCAGTCCATTCTGCCCTTCTTGGGCAATGATGACTGAATGTGCTCTATAGTACACATCCTGAATGTCTATCACATAAAAATGAACACACAGTCCAGAAGGTATTTACGCTTTCAGCTGGAAGCCAGTCACCATCTGTTCAGAGCACTGCACTTTGGCTTCACCACAGCCCCCCAGGGTGTTCAAATGCGTGGCAGTGGTAGTAACGCACTTGAGACTGCAGGGACTCCCAAGTGTTTCCATTTCTAGACAACTGACTCATTACTGCCCCGACCAGGCATCTAACAAGAGCAAGAGATCAGGTACTTCAGATTTGTTCTCATCTGGGGATATCCATATATTGAGAAGTCTGTTTCAACCAACTCAAACCTTGGAATTCATAGGAGCAGTCTTCAGTACAATGTCAGTGACAGCTTCTTTTCTTCCGTCAAGAGTGCAGACTGTCAAATTCCAGGTCAGGAAAATATTTCAGAATACCAATATTTCAGCCCGGTTGATCCTTCAAGCCTTGGGGTCAGTGTCAGCTGCCGTAATCTTAGTTCTGATAGCAGAATTTTATGAGAATTCTTCAGTGGATGCTAACAACAGAGTGGTTGGTTCTTTATCAATGCATGTCAGCACAAATAATCAGTCGGGCATGCAAAAGATACCTCTAGTGGTGGGTTCTATCAGGGCGGCCTTTCGTTCACCCTCAACCCAAGGACGTAGTGACCACGGACCCTTCCCAGATTGGGGAAGGGGGGTGAGCTTTTTCTGGGGAAAACAGTCCATTGCACTTGGTCCCCCAAAGAGGCCACTTTGCATGTCAGTGTCCTAGAGGTGAGAGCAGTGCTGTTAGCATTGCAGGCCTTCCTGACGTTTTCCCTTTAAGACAGTTGTGTTTCAAACAGACAGTGTCAGTAGTTTGGTGCATAAACAAATGAGGAGCCAGATCTTACCTTTTGTGTTGAGAAGCACAATGGGCAGTCTCATCCAACCATTTTCTTACAGCAGTGCACAGGCCCAATGTGATGGACAAATTGAGCAGGTCCATTCTTCTACCTCAGTCAAATTGAAAGTGACATAAATTATTTTCCGTCAATGGGACCAGCCATGTTGCGATCTTTTTGCTTTTCTCGTAAACAGCAAATGCAGCTGCTACTTTTCCATAATCCCTCCTCCGGGGGGGGGGGGGGTCACCGAAGGATGCTCTACTCCATGATTGTCCCCCCCCCCCCCTTCCAGGCTACTTTATGCTTACCAGCCAGTTCCGTTAATTCCAAAATTCCTGCAGAAAGCTACCAGGCTGAAGAGCAGTGTCATCCACCTTACTGGCCTCAACAGATTTGGTTACCCTTCTTATGACCTTGTGCTTTACAAACCTTGCATTCTGGATCAGATGCCAGACAACCTATCTCACCCAACAGTATGATTCATCCGGATGTCTCGGACCTCAAGCTGACAGCGTGGTTTCTCCAATTCCATTAATAGCTAGACAACCGATGCTCTTTTTCCCTGTCAGTCATATTGTTTTATCTTCCCATAAGCTTTCTACAGGAAAATTGCACACAAGTAAGTGGAAAAGGTTCATTTGCTGGGCACAACAAAAACATACTGACCCCTTTTCAGCTCCTGTACATAGTATACTTGAATATTTGGCAACAATTTTTAATGAAGGAGCTAGCTTTTCAGTGATTAATGTTCAGTTAGCAACAGTCTCTAACTTTCATATTGGATTTGAGAATTCCTTTGTGGCCTCCTCTAAACTTTGTAAAGCCTTTTTGAGAGGCACACTCCTGCTGAGACCCCCATATAAATATCCTCCTCCACCATTGGATTTGAAATTGGTACTGCAGGCCTTAATTCATTCTCTGCATTTAGCTGCTGGTTTAAAGGATCTTAAGTTCCTTACCTGGAAAACTATCTTTCTGATGGCCATTACCTCTGCTAGAAGAATTTCAGAACTTGAAGCATTGTCCTCTAAACCCTAGCTACTTGATCTTTCATAAGGATAGTCTCACATTACATACCAGCCCTTCTTTCCTTCCTAAGGTGATGTCAGAGTCCAATGTCAGTCAATTAATTTACCAGTTTTCCTTTTTAAATTTGCAAGTAAAGGTTAATATATGTTGCGTTTATTAGATGTTCACAGACAGTTCCATTTTTACTTGCATAGGACAAAAAACATTAGGAAGACAGATCAATTATTTGTGTCATTTGCAGATTCTAAATTGGACAAACCAGCAACAAAGTTAACTTTAGTCAGATGGCTGGTGGATTGCATATCATTCATCTATAACCATTTGGGTCTAACATTGCCAAAACCTTTGAGCCCACTGAGCTAGATCCATGGCAACGTGTTTCGGTTAAGAGCTTCCATGGATGATATATGTGCGGCTGCGACCTGGGCAAATGCTTTTACCTTTATCACTCATTACAAACTGGATCTGGTCTCAAGGGGCAGAGAAGCCTTTGGCTCAACTGTGCTCAGGTGTATCCATCCTTAGAGTCCACCTGGGATTTTAGGCAGCTGGCAACTCAATCCCAGCAGTTGAGGATAGAATGAAAATTGACATCATCAGATAAAAACTTTATGCACTTACCGTAATGTTCCATCTGTGTTCGTCTTTATTCTTCCTCAACTTCCTGCCTACCAAACCCAAACACTTTTCTGGTAGAATGAGTTATTATAAGTACACAACTGTCCTTCATATTGTGCTCCAGATATGTCCTTTCTGTCAGGAAATGTAGAGTAGTTTCACTGTTGCAGTCATTACATTTGGGTAATCTGCTGGCAGGTTGCCCTCAGTCGGCCCGATTAACAAAGTATTGGGTCCGGCGTCTGTTGCTGTCCCTTCTTCCATGACGTCAGGTCGTCAGGGGTATAAAACATGCTGCCGATGCCATTACATCAGTGTTTCTTGCTGCACGGTGCCCAAAGCAGAAGCAGTTCACAAATGCCGGTCGGCCGACTCCTGAAATTTTCGAGTTTCAGATCTGAAGTCTTCCAACTTAAAGCAAAGTACCCCGTTGGGGAAACTCTTTCTTGCTCCTTACAGATGTCGGTAAAAGTTAATAATTGTATTACTTGTGGGAAGTAAATACCTCATAAGGATTTTCATTTGTACTGTATTCCTTGCCTAGGCCCTGACCACGACGTACCTTGCTGTCAGTTTTGTGCTTTATTTAAGCAGCGCACTATCTGTCGTCTGTACATTTTTGCTTCAAAATATTTCGATTCTCTGTTTAATTATCCAGAAATGACGTCAGCCATCCGACTACCGGAATGCCAAAAAAACACAAAGAAAAAGACAGACACAGACTGTTAAGGTCCAGAACTGTGGACGACGCTTCTCCTAAGCCAGTCGCCAGTTTGTCGGTACTCAGTGAGGTGCTTTCGCAGCCCCTGATGCCCGCTACTTCTGATTCACAGGCTTCTACTGAGACCCATTCGGAGTCTGGTATGCCACGAGATGCTTCACATATGGACCCCGCGGATGTCTCTACCTTGGATGGGTCTGGAGCCGCTGAGCTGGCACTGGCTTCTGAGGGTGTATTCAGGCCTACAGATTTGCATATTAAACCGACTCCAACTTCAGTGCTAAGGCCTAAATCTCTATTTGTCTAAAAAACCAACGCCCAGGCCACATGCTCAGGCACCTATGCCTAAAAAACAAATGATTAAAATGGCTGAAGATTTAATTAATCTAATCAGGGGTAGTCAACCCCCCCAAGAGGCCTAGGATTGAATTTGACTATGAATCTTCTGAACAGGACAATGTTTCTTCTGACTCTTCTAATGATTTGGATTTGTCCATACCTACTTATGAGGACTCTGATGCAGAGGATTCCATTCCCTCTGCTTCTCCACCTGAGGATTTCTCTCTTGGGGAAACTTTACTTACCTTAAGGGAGCATTTCCACTGGGAAAGTCAGGATTTCTCTGAATCCAAAGAGGCTTAGGGATTTCCTCCTTCCTCCTCAGCATAGGCCTTTGGCTATACCTCCTGTACTAGATATTGTTGGTGTTTTCGGAATCCAGTATGGCCCCTGATTCCTTGCCTCCAGCCCCTAGCAAACCAGACAGGTACTACAGGGTTCCTGAGTCCCACAAATTCCTTTTCAAAAATCCTGTTGCAGACCCTGAAACCATTTCTCAGGGGCCCAAGAGCATTAAGGCTTCTACTGCTAAAAATCCTACCCCTTCTGATAGAGACTCCAAGGCGCTGGATAAATGGGGTAAAAAGGTTTACACTTCTGCAGCCTTAGCAGTCAGGGCTTTAAACTGTCAATTCCATATGCTAAAACATCAACAACATCTCATGGGACTGCTTAAACAGAAAATTATGTTGATTTCTGACTGTGTGGAGAATAAAGATTTGCAGTATTGCATTCAGCTGAACAAGTTGGCAAACTTACTTTGCAGTGTGGTTTTGATTCCTTAGAGGACTCTTGTAGGGCTGCTGTTACTGGGTCTGTGCTTAGAAGGTATGCTTGGTTTAAGGAGCAATCTCTGCCTGATCAGGTTAAAGCAAAACTTTTGGATGCTCCTTTACAGCAGGGACCGCTTATTTGGCAGTAAGGCTGAAGAAGTTCTAAAAAAGATTGAAGATAAAGCTAAATCTATGCAAACTGTGAAATATTTCTTACAAGTGTAACCTCCTAGATTTAGTAGGCATTGGCCTACTAAGAACTGGTCCTTTCCAGCTCCTTCTAGAGCTACTACAGCCAAACCCACACATTCCAAAACCACCAGGTTTCAGTCCCAAGGGACGTTCAGAACTAAGCAATGGGGTGCTTCCACTTCCAAATCTGGAAACAAGGCACCACCCTATGGTAAGCAGTCTCAATGACTTCCCTTTGAAATTACCAAGCACTTGCCTCTTAACCGCCCCTTTGGGGGGAAAACTGGCTCTTCATTCAAGAAACTGGCATCTTATAACCCAGGACAAATGGGTTTTAAATTTAGTGTCCAGGGATACAGATTTCATTTCTACACGCTGCCAACTCCAAATGGGTGGCCAGACCTGCCCTCAAGTCAGTGGGCAGAGGCTCAGAAGCAAGTACTTTCCCTCCTAAACATGGGGGCTATTCAGCTAGTACCAGAAGAGGAAAAGGGACAAGGTTTCTATTCCAGACTTTTCCTGGTACCCAGAAAAGACAAATCATGGTGTCCAATTCTGAACCTGTCTACTCTTAACACCTTTTTGGGCATTCCAAAATTCAAGATGCTGACTCTTCACCAGTTACTTCCTATGCTAGGCAAGGATGCCTGGTTGGCAACTCTCGATTTAAAAGTGGCATACTTGCATATCCCAATCAGGGAGTCTTGCAGAAGATTCCTACACTTCAAAGCAGGCTGCATGCATTATCAGTTCTCTCTAATGCCCTTTGGCTTGTCTACTGCGCCCAGGGTATTCACAAAGTGCCTGGCTCCAGTAATTGCATTTTGCATGCAAAGAAATATTCAAATATATCCATACCTGGACGATTATCTAATTCAGGCAGAAAACCAGGCCATTCTTCTAAAGCATCTTGCGTTTGTAAAAAAGACTTCTAATCTGTCTAGGGTACACCATAAACAAAAAGAAATCTCAAATGGTACCCTCTCAAAAAATTACATTCCTGGGTGCAAGCTTAAATACAACTTCCCAGATGACTTCCCTTACACCAGAAAAGCAAATTAATTTGGTGACTGACTTCAAACAGGCGGCCACAAAAACCCTGCTATCTGCAAGGCAAGTACTGCAAGCCTTGGGGTTCATGGCCTCATGCATTCTTCTAATTCCATATGCAAGACTGCATATGAGGAAACTTCAGTGGTGCTTAAGTTTATGGAGTCAACATTGTCACAGCCTAGAAACAATGATTCTTATCATACCTTGCCTGCGCCTAGAGTTCCTATGGTGGGCAGAGGCCTGCCACCAAAACAAGGGACTGTCATTCACTCCACCCCCTGCCACCCAAACCCTAACTACAGATGCATCAGACTATGCTTGGGGAGCTTATCTGGCAGGGAAGTGCATTCAGGGCAGATGGAGCCCAAATCAAATGCACCTTCATATCAATCAAAAAGAAATGCTAGCTGTACAGAATGCACTGTCAGCCTTCAAGGACTACCTTCATCCAGGACAATTAATGATAAAGACAGACAACACCACAGTTATGTGGTATATAAACAAGCAGGGGGGTACACACTCCTACCCCCTTTGCAGACTAGCCATGGCATTGTGGAACATGGCCTTGACCTGTCAAATACAACTACAAGCTCAATTCCTGCCAGGAAAGTTGAATACTGTCACAGAAGAACTAAGCAGAAATCTCATGAACCCTCACGAATGGAAACTGGAACCACGGATTTTCAACATGTTGACACGCAAATGGGGGAGCCAAGACATGGATCTTTTTGCCTCACACCAGAACTACCAGTTGGACAAATTTTGCACAAAAACTCATCACAAAAAAGCCTGGAAAGTGGATGCTCTGTCCTTCAGCTTGAAAAACTTACCAGTCTATGCCTATCCCCCTCTGCCTTTCCTCTCCAAAGTTCTACTAAAAGGCAAACACGACTAGCCAAAAATTATTTTGATTGCTCCAGACTGGCCTCGCCAACACTGGTATCCACTCCTGCGCAGTGTCACACATTTCTCCGTGGCACCGGCCTCAAACACCTTCCTTACTGTCCCAGCAGGAGAACCAAATTCTGCACCCTCAGCTCCAAGCATTGAATCTTGCAGCTTGGCTAATCACTTAAATTCACCCTTAGCATCCCTCAGCAAACCTGTGATGGATGTCATTTTGGAGGCGGGAAGACCTAGTACTAGAAAATGTTATGCTGACAAATGGAAAAGATTCTGTGCCTGGAATCAATCTCAAGGGATGAGCACAGCAGTGCCCGATTTACCTCAGATTTTGCAATACTTAACTGAGATGCTTCATAAGGGCCTGTCTTTTTCTTCCATAAAAATTCATGCCTCAGCCATTTCAGCTCATTACAACACAGACCCCCCCCTTCTTCTCTCATCCTCTTCTAAAGCAGTATCTCAGAGGGGCCAAAAACTTGAGACCACCCAGGAGAACTCCAACCCCTGCCTGGGACCTTAACTTTGTATTGGAGAAATTCACTGTACTTCCCTTCGAGCCAGCTGCAACTGCAGACTTAAAATTTCTTTCCTGGAAAACAGCCTTCCTCTTAGCAATCACTTCAGCTAGAAGGTTATCTGAATTACAGGCCCTTATGGCAGTGGAGCCTTTCATCATCTTTCATGCGGACAGGGTGTCACTCAGGACCAATCCATCATTCATGCCCAAGGTGGTATCCAGTGTGGCTCTTCATCAGTCCATTCATTTGCCAACTTTCTTTCGCAATCCACAGAACAAGGGGGTGTGGATTCTGCATTCATTGGATGTTACACAGACAATGTAGATTCTACTTGGACAGGACTAAATCTCAAAGAAAATCTGGTAGCATTTGCTGCAGGGGCAGAGGGGAAGGCTATTTCAAAGCAAACCATTTCTAAATTAATAAGCCATTGTATTTATTTCTGTTATAAGCACCATGGAAAACCTATCCCCCAGGGGATAAGCTCCCATTCCACCAGGGCTGCATCTACTTCAGCAGCCTTTCTCAGAGGTGTTCCTACCAGGGATATTCTAGAAGCTGCTACCTGGAGTTCAGTTCATACTTTCACCAAGCATTATCACTTACCAGTTTTCTCTAAATCCAGAGCTGGCTTTTGCCACTGCTGTTTTGCAGGGCCTTATAGCTGGTCCTAATGCTGTATAAATCCATCCTCCCAACTTTAGCTTTGGGAATCTACCCAAATGTAATGACTGCAACAGTGAAACACTATGAACATAGTACAGTTGTGTACACTTACCATAAATGTAGATGTTTGAGTGTATTCACTGTTGCAGTCCTGCTTACCCTCCCTCCAGCCCCCTTTCTTTCTTTTACTATACCTCCTCTTTCTTTTATTATGCTTAAAAGCCTTTTTGGTGTATTTGCTTTTGTATGGAGGTATTTTTTTGGGTTTCTTATTATTTACACACACACACACATATATATGTATAAATATATGTGTATAAATATATATGTATAAATATATATATATATATATGGAAGAAGGGACAGTAACCGATGCAGGATCCAAGACTTTGTTAATCAGACCGACTGAGGGCAACCTGCCAGTAGATTACCCAAATGTAATGACTGCAACAGTGAATACACTCAAACATCTACATTTGTGGTAAGTGTACACAACTGTACTTTTTTTCTACTTTATGTAAAATGGCAAACGAGGTCTGAGGTGTTGGTGTATTATGGATGAGGGAGGTACTCGAGAGCTTTTTGGTGGCCATCAGCTTTAGTAACGTCCAAGTCTGATCCAAGGATCAGGTCTGAACTCAACAGTTGAAGAATGAAAATGGACAACACAGATGGAAGTTGTAGTAAGTACATTTTTGGTGAGATCATTCTGGATGAGCAGTAAAAGTAAAACTGTTTAAATGTGTTTTGTTCATGTCTTACAGCCCCTTCATAACAGAAAGCCTGAATGGACTGAGCCAAAATCGGTAGTGGGAGGGTGTTCCTAACAGTGTATGCCATTGACCATGTGTTGAGGGTTATATTCTGACTTCCTGAGAATCCAGGAGACCTGAAGCAAGAAGGCAGGCATATTAACAGAGCTGTTAGGCCAGTTTTGCAGGCAGACTTAGTAGTCATGGATAGTGCCATCGTTAAGTGGTACATCATGTAAGGAGGCACACATTCTTGCCTTTTTTACAAGCGTGTAGTGTTTGTCTGGTGTCTGGAGTCCAGAAAGCAGTCCATTCCATGTACATTACTGTAACGTGTTAGCAGACTGTTTCAGCTGATCTTTGCCCTATCCTGTCGGTGGAAACTGTCTTGAGGTCTTCCTCAAGTTGTCATTAGGGAGCACTCTGATGAACCTCTTTTCCTTAAGTAAATTGCTGGATTAGGCCAGTTTTACAGGCAGGTTGATGCTCAGTCCATCACTTGGGATAAAAGGCTTCCTGTATAATATGCCTTTCCTTTTTTGCATTTAATTCTGAATATGCTGAGGAAAGTAAGTGATACACGGTAAAGCCCTTCTGATCCTCATTGCTTTACCTTAGCCATGATGACTGTTCTTGCACAAGGAGTTGCAGCAAGGCTCCATGGCCTCTCCCCTTGGCTTGGTTTCCACCAAGATATCCTTGGTCCACCAGTCTTGCCTTTTTTCTTAAGGGTTTAATATAGATTTATCCACTATTTCAACCATTTTGCTGTCAGGGCTATCTGCAGCTGCTCTGCTTTGTCAAGTTGTTTTTAAAGGGATTCTTTTCTGCATTCCACTGTGAGATCCTCTTAGCACACTTGCCGACATTTCTTAAAAATGTGTGTACATCTTTGGAAGGCACAGGCCATATTTCCTTTTTATATTTTGCATTCCTCTGATGTCTGTAGTTTGAGTACAGTTACTGTGCATAAGATGATTTCTGGAAACTCAAGAAGGTTGGGTTTATGCAAAAGGTATTGAATTTGGGCCAGATACTTGAGCATCACATGCCCATTAATTCTGTATGTGATGTATCGTACATCTTGTCAAGTATGCTCTTACAGCTGTACTTTGCAGCTACAGTTTTGACTGTTGGTATCATTGCTTTCTTGAAATTGGTTGGTGCACAGAAGTATATTTTTGGTCCTTTCATAGGTTCATAGATTAGTACTAAGCTAACTGCCCTTGCAAGCCATTTTAAACTTAGCCAGTTATCCCTTGTGAGACTCAAACCCTGCACCTTGTGTTTGGAAGGCAAACACCTTAACCATTAGGCCACCCTCCCAACCCCTTTTGCATGCCTTTTCCTAGAACTGCAGACTAGTCCTCATTTCTAGGGCTAAAATGGGATTTGCTTCAGCATTCCTAAAGGGCATACAATCGTGTTGCTTTTTACAGGCATTTTCTGCAAATGTAGAAAAATTCAAATTATTTGCCAAAACTATCTTTAAACATCCATGAGAACCTTTTTTGCAGGCTGCAATGACCCTCTACTCCCCATGTAGGGGACACCCTCCACAGTTCCTGAACTTGTATATACCAACTATGAGGTCCACAGCAGTGGATAGAGGCAAACCACTGTTGACAAAAGTAGTTTCAGTTAATGTACTTTAATCCTTTTATGCTTGCCAAAACTGCCTTTGGTGGTAGAAAATAGAAACCTGTCCTTCTCTTATGTGGTGCTACCAACCATCTTTTCTGCAGGGATTTTCAGCTTTTGGTTGTTCCCCACAGTTATGACTACAACAGTGAGTCGCCTCTAACTTTGCTGACCCAAATGACTGTTCCTAGTTTTAGATGTTCAGGCATGATCAGTGCTGCATTCCTGTTTCCCACCTGCAATTCCATCTCAACCTAGTGATGCTGGGTAGGTTCATATCCTTTTCCTTTTAACTTCCTACCTTGTCCAAGCTTTCTGTTGCTCACCTTTTCTCCTCTTTTTGTCTAGGTGGCACACTAGTGTAGGGTAATCACCAGAGCTTTGGATATACTGTACCATGGTTGTACATTTGCAACCCTTATGGTTTGGAGGCAAGAAAACTAAAGATTGAGGATGGTAGGGAGCCTTTTAAGCCAGGAATGTGGAGACTACCAAGGGCCAGGTGGTGATAGCCTGGCTTTTGCGGGGGGGGGGGGGCTTACCTTTGTAAAGTCTGTGTGTCAGCCCTTAGGTTGTAGCAAGGCTTGTTAAGGGTAGAATTAATTCCAGCAGTGGTTTCACCCTTATATCTACAGTTGTCGGTTGGCTGTGCAACTACTCAACTTTACTTTTGTCAGATTGACAGTAATGCCAGAAGAGATTAATGCACAAACAGCATCCCAGACCACAACTGCCTTGTTGAAGCTGGCCCATAAAGGAAAACTCATTCACAGTGACTGAGGAGTAATGGTACTGTGTAATTTGTCTAAGGCAACCTCACAGCAGGCTTTGCAAACATCCAGTTTCCAGAGAAGAATGCATTTTTCCAAATTATCCATGTCTCTAAAGATTAAACAGGACCACACAGTTTCACCGCAGTAAGAGCCTCACATCACAGTGTGGAGAGGAGAGCTGAAACCCCAGATCATAGTCCATGAAGAGATTGTCGAAATCCAAACTGCTTGCACATGGCAGAGACATTAACGTTGCTGATACTAGCAACTGTTCAAAGCATCCTAGAAGTGGGTAGCAGTGCTTTAAGCAGCAGTAAAATAGCCTAGTTCATGTAAGACTGCCTGCTGGAAACTACTCGTCACCATCTTGAACAGAAAACATGACTGTCATGATTTACTTGTTACCCTGACCTCCCACTGAAGATTTACTGTTATACGTGTACATTTCCTATTTTGGAAGCAAACTGAGGAATAGGTAGTTTTTGAATAGTGATAATCTTACAGTAAAGATCTCTTTTTGAGACATTTTAGGCAGTAATGAAGTTCACTACAGGCTGACCCATTACTACTTTGGTTAAATCATTAATGTAGGAGGGAATGAAGTCTAAGGTCATCCTTCCCATGAGTCATTTTTGCATCTTGAAACATCCAAGTTAGACTTTTTCTGCTCTTTAGAAAACCATTGTTTTCTGTAAACCCCCCAATGCAATATGCAATACATTGCCAGCCTGGGCATCTTAGGGGTCCAGCATAGATGAACAAGGACCACACCTTACCTCTAGTTCAAAGTTTCGGGTAGAATAGCTAGAGTTTCCTTGTCTGCCGTATTGGAAATTTGTACTCCTATCTTTTTCACCTCACTCAGTTCTTGTCTTCTCTGATGGATCCGGTGCTGGAAGAGTTAGCGGAGACATCAGAGTCTGGAAATGATCTTTTAAGTGGTTTGTAAGTGGATTTTAACGTACCCTCCTGTAATTATGAACGTTCCAATACAGTTGGTATTTGCAAAAATGTCATAGTTTAGGTTGTCTTTTAGTTTAAGCAGAGCAGGCCATTTCACATTCACCGTCTAAGGTGTGGTGGTTTTATTAGGTAGTGAACCTGGTTAAAACCCTACGGAAGGGGAAAATTTGTATTGACCACATGGCAGTCTTAGTATAAATTCTCATTGTGTAAAACAAAAGCACATGCTTGCAAATAATGCCACTTACATTCTTCAACCAAGTGAACATACTACATCCATGAAAACGCCCTCTGGACCTAGATTGTGTAGTGACATATTTTGAGAGTGGGCCCCTAAATGAATGTGTTAAAAATGTGTGTCAAACAATTGAAAATCTTCATGATTTAAGAAGTATTTTTTTATATTTTACAATTTGTAGTATACTATTTATGGAGCTTCATTTCACTAATCTGTGTTTTTGAGCAGTTGTCAAAGCCTGACATTTTTTTCAAAGCTTTATTTTACTTTTGTTTCATTATTTTGGTACAACATTTACAAAAAAAAACATTTTACTGAAACTGGTCAGCATACAGAGACCGATAAGGCCAATAAACATTCACATTTACTTTAATATGACATGAGAGACACTACTATTAAAAGATACATGACATTCTTGACTCAAGTAATTCAAACTGTCGTTACTGGCACAAAATTGAAAATCAGTAGTTAATAAAGAAGATATGAAAACATCACATATACAACTATTTACATATAGTGCTACATTCTTACACTGTTATTATTACTATATTAACACTTTGAAGCAACTATAAAGGAATTGAATGAGTTAAATCCTTTGGCGGGAAGGACTAGCCATAGTACTTGTATAGGAGAGTAGATGTAAAGCCATTTTATATTACTTCAGGATACAGTCTAAGGTTGTACTCCAGAAGTTAAGGTATTTCATGCGTTTGCTAATATTTTCTGTAGTTTATGGGATAGAATATACTTGGATGCCATCTTTGTAAAAATTTTCCCAGTTTGTTTTAGAACGGTCCATCCAGTTCTGTGTTATATAAAGCTTAATTAGCATAAAGAGAGCAATCTGGACTCACTTCATTAGTGGGAAGGCCTTTTTGACCCACATGCAATATAGCAAATTCCCATGAAAGGGTGGATTTTCCCGTAACCCATTTTTTCCAGTTTAATCCTAAGTGAGTTCCATAAGCTCTGTGCATGTTTACAGTACCACAGGATATGCAGGAGGTCAGCTGTCACTGTGGGGCAGAAGGGGCAGAGAGGTTAAGTATTTGGAAAGAAGCTGTTAAGACGCTCCGGGGTATAATATGCATTATTTACCATTAATTGTGTATTTAGTAATTTCTTGAACGGGGCAAACCTGGTTGTATTATTTATTGCTTGGGAGAAGTGAACCTCTGTCAGTTCTGAGTTTTTGTTTCTCCAATACTGTGCAAATGTAATAGAAGATTGATATTTAATGGTTGAGAAAAAGCTGTATGTAATTTATAACATTTTCTTTTTAATTTTTAGACACTTCAGGAGGAATAGGGCAATGTTTATTTCTTCCTAAACTTCATTGGGGAAATTACCCAAAGTAGATACTAACTCTTTGATTTGTCTCAGAATTATTGTATATTTGTTATGTTCAAATTTTATATCCTTTAGAGAGTTATCCTTAATGGCATAGAAATCCCAGACACTTAAGTTTTTAATTTGGGGAAATTGTCAAGATTTATCATTTTATTACTCAGTTTTAGATTTGGATTTAAATGAATGGGTTGCAAAAGAATAAGTGCATTTGTTAGACCTGGTGATGAGAAGAGCTTTTGGAATAGATTTATTTTATATTTGATTAGTTTATGTAGTTTTGTGCCTTTTAACACAGGTTTATTTATGCAAGCTATTGATTTGGGATTTGTTACACCGCTTTATATGTGCATGCAGACCAACCCATTGGGGGAAATGAGTAGCGCTAATTGGATTATGGTCCGCAATTAACATGATTCTCTTGGCGCAAATTATGTCGTAGTATAATCTAAAATCTGGTATTCCCAGTCCCCCTTTATTTTTTGGAAGCATTAATTTTGGTAGGGAGATTCGTGGGGTCTTAGGAAACCAAATGAATTTAAAGTTGCGTTTATCTTTTTGAAGAAGTTTAAAGGAATGTTGTTTGTTGCATTAAATTGGTATAATAACCTGGGTATGATGCTCATTTTTGTAATTGCTACTTCAGATAAAATGGGGAATTTCATTTTCTTCCACCTGTCTATATCGTTTTCGATGTTTGTCCATGATTTGGCAAGATTATTTTGTAGGGAGTTGTTATGGTCAGAAATTATCCCTAGGTACTTAAAAGTATATTTCAACTTAATTTCGGTTATAGGAAAGAGGGGCTCTTTATGATTGCTTGGGTTAATTGGAAAAATAAGAGATTTTGAAGGGTTAATTTCATAATTGGAAGTTTTCGAGAAGGTTTCAGTAGTGTTTTGAATTTTTTTTAAGTCAGCATTCGGTAACTGGAAATATATGATGTCATCAGCAAAGGCTGAAAATACCAGATTTGTCTCAAAAATATTGGGAATGTGGTGAAACGTCTTTTGTGTTAAGTATATAAATAGGGGTTTGATATATATGTCAGAGGTAGGGTGAGAGGGTAGCCCTATCTTGTTCCATTATTTAATTTTATTTTAGAAGAACATAGTTTATTAATATACAGAGTGGTAAAAGAGGAATTATATAAGATTTTGATTGTATTTATAAAATTAGTTGGAAAGTTAAATTGCTTTAGAGTCAGCAAGAATTCATGATTGACTCTTTCAAAGGCTTTTGTGGCATCGAGTGCCATAAGGTAGAAGGGAAATGTATGGTTTGCAGAAAGTTGGATGGCAGCATCTAAAGTGAGTGTGTTGTCCTGGGTTTGTGTACCCTTTATGAAGCCTGATTGCTGTGGAGAAATGATTGTGTGGAGGACTTTGTCTATTTGCTAGAGCCATAGTCATGATTTTAATTTCTGTGTTAATAAGCAAAATTGGTCTGCAGTTAGATGGGTTAGATTTGTCCGTATTTGGTTTGTGAATAAAGATAGTTTTAGAATTGTTTAGGTATAGGTCCCTAAATCCAAATTTACAAATATATTCGAAGATTTTAAGAAGAATAGGAGATATTTTAGAAGCAAATTTTTTATAAAAATTAGAAGTGAAGCCATCTGGACCTGGGGCTTTGTTGTTTTTTAGACTTTTAATTGCCTCCATAATTTCTTCTGTTCTTAAAGGAACTTCCAGGAATTCAGTTTGGTGTTTTTCAATTTGTTGAAATGAGATACTGGAGAAAAAATCATTATAGGGCTCTGGGTGTATTGCATCCTGTGGAACATATAGATTATTGTATTTTTTTTGGAAAATGGTCAGAATATCTTGCTTATTCGTATGTAGTTCGTTATATTTAATTTGTAGAATCCTAGGGGGTTTTGATGAATGAAAACCTGACATTTTGTGATTACTGTAAAAGCATAATTTGCTAGAATTGTACATTAGTAGAATGCTCTGCCTGGGGCCATTGACAGTGCTGAAAACGTTTGTCATAGACTGTTGTGAACCTGCACTTATGAGAGGTTTTCTTTCACAATTTTTCAGGGTTTTTTTGCTTGTATTCTAACGGTGCTATTTTAGAAACCATTTTATGAATCTAGTATCTGAAGTTTTTTTTTTTTTTTCATTTAGCTGTGAATTTATCATGCTAAAGCTGTACAGTAACCATACTGCATATGTTTAAGCTAGTGACTGCATTGGCATTTTTCAGTATTTTGCGTTGTTTTGTAATACAGACTGTATTTCCTTCGCACTTAACGCAAGGTATAACTTTCCAGATGATGATTTTTTGTTGCAGTTTTTCTTAGCTTAAGCATATGCTACTGTTTGTTCATCCATGATGTAAAATTGGTTAAGGAGCCTTAGACTTGTGATGAAAATCTTGCTTATTCAGTAACTGTTCACAGATTATATTATTTGTGATGACCGTTCTCTTCATGCTATTTACTTAGATTCTTAGCCATTTGCTGTTAGTTTTTGAAGTTTGGTAGCAGTATAGCACTTGCAGTTTGAGCCAAAGACAATGTGGCAAAGGAATTTCACATTTCTTGGACTTCTAGCTTAATCAGTGTTGTTTTTTTTTTTTCAGTTTCGTTATGAAGAAGATGCAGAGAGAGCAGTGAATGACTTAAATAACCGTTGGTTTAACAAACAGCCAATTGTCGCTGAGCTGTCCCCTGTGACTGACTTCAGAGAGTCATGCTGTAGGCAGTATGAGATGGGGTAAGTATTTCTTCAGCTGATAATGAAGCACTTGACCAGTGGACAAAGGTTATTTTTTTGGGACTTTTTGATTGTTACTATAGCTTTATTTTATTCTCTTCACAAGTCAGTGTTCACCATTGTTTACTGGAAACCCTTGCTCCCATAAGTGTATACATGCAGTGGTACCTTGCATTAACTGTATTAAGTGGGCTGTTTCCCTTTACTGGTTGTGCCCCCACCACCACACGTGCACACTTGCACATTTCTGATTTTGGTCTTTGCTGTTGCCAGTAGAAGTTCTGTTTTCACATGTAGTTTGGTCTTGACTGCTTCTGAATTAGGGTGGAACATAGTAGGACAGCACTTACCTTGGGAACCCCAGGAGTCCCTTTGAAAACTTGACAGATGGACCCAGAGTTCATCCTGATATTTTACTTTGCAAGACTTCTTGGGGCCTATACTTGGAGGTAGGTCTATGTTGGACCATTTCTTAGGTCCCGCCTTATTTAATATTGCTAATCTTTACTCTAGACAGCAAAACCGTCATTAGCAAACAATGCAAATAATTCCAATATGATATTGGCATCGTCATTTTTGACGTAATGTTAAATTGGTTAAAATAAACATCATAAGAACTAAGCTTTTAGAGAATTTAAGTGCTGTGCATTATAATGTTTTGGATGTGCAGGCTTACCTTGGGTCTGACTTGTTCCACCTGTAGCTCAGATTTGTCACATGAGAGAGGGAATTCCAGAGGGGAAGACCATAGTAGGAGAGGTAATTTCTCCTTGAGTGCTACATATGAAGCTGTCTTCTGGAACTGCTTCTGACTGAGCGACTTGATTTAAACTGCAGAGGTACCAGCATGTCACTGTAAGAAGGACCCAAGTCATGTAGGGCTGCATCTGCTTGATTGTAAATCTGTCTCAGTCATGGGCAGCAGTCCTGAGAGTCATTCATTGACAGTTTTGTATACAAAAGAGAGTTTTCTCTCCCAGGTGGTAACCCAGATGAACTGGTTGGTATTGGTCTAGTTGTCATTGTGACCTTTGCCAGTTTTTGTGGTGGTAGCATGAGACATTTGAGCATTTATTTGACTAGGAACTAGTCACAGATGAGTGATTTCATTCATACGAAATTGGTGACTTTGGTTGCTGGCCCAGTTCTAGTCTCTCCTTCCATGCGGCCCTAGTTTGGCTCACTTCTCCTTTTGCGTCATCTCTAGCATTGCTTAGCTTCCGTAGTGTAGTCAAGAGGCTCTAGACTTTCTTTCCATTTGGTTGCTAGGGGATCCGTGTGTGTGTGTGTGTATATGTACGTACGTATGGGGGTTGGGTGGACTAAGTTTTGGCGCTCTTAATTCCACAGTTTCTCTTGGGGCAAAATCTCTTAATGTTTGTGGCACACAAGTTCTTCTTTATAACTGTGACTTGGTCTAAGATGTGGTGTGAGTCTTTGCCAGATTCCTGTGTCAACTGGGGCAAAATCTCTTAATGTTTGTGGCACACAAGTTCTTCTTTATAACTGTGACTTGGTCTAAGATGTGGGGTGAGTCTTTGCCAGATTCCTGTGGAAACCATTCCCAGGAGCCAACCTTTGTTGATGCACTTCAAAAGGCACTGTAACTCTCCTGTTGCCTCCAGGAGAGAGAATGTTTTAAGATACTTTATTTTTCTACTATTTAAGATCTTGTCAAAATATCGAGAGACTGACTACTTTATATTCTCAGCCAGCATCCAGTAGCCGTTGGCAAGTACACTGCTTTCCCATGTGGTAGGGCTGGTGCAAATATGTAGCTGTCTTCTATATTGAAACTTTGGGTACTCAGCTGTGCTCTGTCCAGGTTCTAGTCCTACCTGGTGATGGTGGCCTTGGCTTTTTTGGAGACCTGGCATGCATCTTATGACCAGATAGAATGTCATCACCTTCACTTATTGCTGTGTATTTTGCTGCAGTCACACTTTGTATGCTGATTGGTTTGCACAGGATACCTTTGTAAGGGCAGCAGGCTTTGCTAATTTGCAGTGAATGGTATGGCTATGATCACCTCCCTTACGGAAATTTGTGCTGCCTGCTTGGATTTTAAGTCATAGGCATCAGTCTCTCCTTCCTAGATGCCTTCGATAACAGAACCCCTCATTGCGGTCAGGGTTGAGGGTGAAATGGATCTCTAATGACTGAGTTTGCACCTTATAAAAAGGTTGAAGACAGCCTGCACCTACTCCAGGTGCAAGGTCTGATGCGCCTTACTTGTCCTTTCTACTTGACTGGGCAGATTCTCTTAAGCTTCTTTGATCGGTTCTTTCTTTCATGATCATATGGGGTGGGGGTGTTCTTTGATTTTCCTTGGAACTAACGCCTCCAAGACTCTGCAGAAGGTGTAGCAACTCTTCTCTTTGCCCCTTCTGCTGCTATTCCAATTCATTCACATTGGGAGCTCCAGTGCATAGGTTCGTAGGTGTTTACTAGACTAATGACCAAAAGGGCCTTTTTAAGCCTAGCCATGCATCCCAAATCTGACAAGATGCCTGTCTATTCCTGTGTTGCAGCATTCTGCATATGGGTTTACCCTTCTAGTCTCGTATATGTATGACCAGTATCCAAAAGCTTTAATTTTCCCTAGATGCGCAAGATGACCGCTCTAGGTGAGAGTATGTGGGCCACAAAAGTGACGGCATGCACCAGCCCTCAGAACTTTCCAGCCTCCAGTCGTATGCCAGTTCTTGCTTTGCTGAAGACCGATTCAAGTTTCAAGCCAAGTACCCCGTTGGGGACCTTTTCAGTTCTTCCTTTTGTATTTACTGCCTTTTCATGTCATCCAGAAAGGGTAACTGTCATTGTGGCCGTCAGATCCTTCATAAAGACACCTACGGTGTTTGTTCTGTCTCAGGCGGTCACACGATTATAAGGCCTGCCCTATTTGCCAGGCGTTCTTTCTAAAAATGTTGCACAGTCTGCATGTGCTCAATTTGTACTTGGAGAACCAACGTCTGAAACTTGTTTTGTGTGTGGAGGGCTCATCGGATATCACCTCTGAACCGCCAGAAAAGGCGTCCAGATCTTTACGGCCTGTAAAGCTCCTGAGCCTCTTCCGGACAATCCACAGCCTATGGCCGACATCGGCCTGGACTTAGGATCTGGACCCGAATCCACTGCACTCTGTCACGGGTACCTCTTAGGAAGCTGTACTATATTGGTGAGCGAGAGCACGTCTGTAGAGACTATTCTGGCAACCGTTTCGGATGCCTGGGGGCGGCAGCGTGTTCAGGGCAACCTTCCAATTCCCTGCCTCAGACTTTGATGTCTGCTCCTAAACAGATGCCCGTTGGAACTCTCAAGAGGAGAGAGAAAAGAAAACACTGCATCTCTCAATCCGGACACTCAACCTCCTGCTCCTCGGAGAGCAGACAGATTGTACAAAGTCCTAGATTCAGCTAAGCACTTGATTAAGTGCCCTCCAGCAGATCCAGCTACCATTTCTGTCTCCACAGACAAAGCTCCCAAACTCTTGCCTACCACCACCATCCTTCCTACTGACAAAGACCACAAAATTATGGAATGGATAGGCAAAAAGATTTGCACCTCTTCCACTTAGAGCTACTAATTACCAGACTCATATGGCAAAGTACACCCTGTCTCTTGTAGACTCTGCCACCAAACTGTTGGCAGACATTCCAGACTCTTCAGCCAAGTCAGCTGTGTCTTCTTTTACTGGCCCTTATGTCCTAAGTCACTAGGCATTCTATTAAATGTAGCTACAATGCTGCAGAATCCTCAGCAAGGTCAACAGCTTCAGCTTCTGCACTTCGCAGATACTCCTGGCTACGCTTGCAACCTCTGCCAGATGATTTTAGGGCTAAGCTCAATGATGCACCACTTGACAGTGCTGCCTTATTCGACTCAAAAGTAGCAGATCTTTTCAAATCCCTGCAACAAAAAGGAAGAGAGATGCAGGATCTTAAACATCTGCTAGTTTCTCTTGTACCTAAATTCTACAGGAACTATCCTACAAAAACGCAGTTTATCAGGAAACACTCCAGTCCTGCTCCTCAGTCTAGACAGAGACAAGAAATAAAAATCCTTCAGCTAGAGCACCTTCCTTCTCTGGTGAAAGGACTCCCTTTCAGGACAGGGCAGGTAGTGTCTGACTACCTGTCACTCCTGCCTCCCCTACCAGCTACCTCCATCCCACTGTCTGCTCGCCTTTCCCACTGCCTTCCTCTTTGGAGACAGATCACTTTAGACAAGTGGTTCCTCTCCATCCTCCAAGAAGGTTACTTCCTGTCTTGGGTAACCTCCCCAGTAAGTCTAAGCAAGCCACGGCCTTCTGCTCACCAACTGCCCCTCCTGGTACCTGTACTACAGTCCCATTTAAACCAGGGCACTATAGAAAGAATCCCTCCCTCCCAATTCGGAAAAGGGTTCTACTCAAGCATTTTCCTAGTTCCCAGAAAAAAAGGGCTATGGAGACCCATCTTAGACCTTTCAAGGCTCAATCCTTTCTTAAAGGTGACAACTTTCAAAATGCTGACCCTGCCAACTCTATTTCCACACATAGGAAATAGTTAAGATGTTCATCGTGTTACACTGCTGCAATCATTACACTTGGTTTATCCTGCCGTCAGGCGGTTCACCAGTCGGCCCGCATTCCAAAGTCTTGGTCCAGCGTCGGTTGCTGTCGCCTCCTCCCTGACGTCAGTGCAAGATGCAGCCTACGCCATTTTCTTCAGTCTTTCTTGCTGTGCGGTGCCCGAAGCAAAAGCAGTTCGCAAGTGCCGGTCGGCAGTCTCCTGAGATTTTCATTCCAAATCCAGAACCGATGTCTTCTACAAAGCTAAGTACCCTGTTGGGGAAACTTTTTCTTGTCTCAGACCGATGTCAGTAAAAGTTAATAACTGTATTTCTTGTGGGAAGCAAATACCTCATAAGGATTTCCATTCCTATTGTATCCCATGCCTAGGCCCAGACCACGACGTCACTGGTTGTCAGTTTTGTGCAAGGTTTAACAAGCACACTATTAAACGTCTGTTTTCTTTTGCCCGACATTATTTTGGTAGAAAATTCAATTATACCATGCCGTCGGAACTTCCAACGACCGGAATACACAAAAAGCGCAAAGACAAGGATAGGCATCTGAGGCCCAAAACTGATGGCGAAGCCTCTTCTAGGCCAGTCCCCGGTTCTCCGGTTTTCAGCTAGGTGCCTTTGCAGCCCCTGACGACCGCTTCTGTAGAACCACAGGCCGCCTCTGACTCCCACGTGGATATGGCTGGGCCTTCGGACGCACAAGTTATTCACCTTACTGAGACTAACCTTTCAGAGGGATCTGGAGTAGCTGAGCAACCCACAGCTTCAGAGGGCATCTTCAGACCTACTCAGTTAAGCATTAAACCCTCAGCTAAGTCTAAGCCTCCTTTAAAATCAAAGAAACAAATACAGCGTTCTCCAGGACAGGACTCCATGCCTAAGAAACAAATGCTCAAAACGGCCGAAGACCTAATCACTCTGATCAGGGGGTCCCATCCCCCTCCTGATAAAAGGCCTAGACAGGATACAGACTATGACTCATCCGACCAGGTGTCCATCTCTTCTGATTCATCCTCCTACCTAGGATACTCTTTACCCCCTTATGAGGATTCCGATGCTGAGGAATCAATTCCATCAGCCTCACCGCCTGAGGACTACTCCTTTGGAGAAACCCTACATACCATGAGGGAGTATTTCCACTCAGAATCCAAGAAAAGGCTCAGAAACTTCCTTTTATTACCTCAACACAGACCCCTTGCTATTCCGCCAGTGTTAGATATTGTGGATGATGTGTATAAATCCTGATTCTTTACCCTCCAGCCCCTGTTAAACCTGACAGATACTAGAGTCCCTGACTCGCATAAATTTCTGTGTAAAAGCCCTGTAGCTGACCCTGAAATAAGTTAAGGCCTTATCAGCCAAGTATCCAGTTCCCTCTGACAGAGATTCCAGAGCATTAGACAGATGGGGAAAGAAAGTATATACGTCTGCAACTTTAGCAATGAGAGCCTTAAATTGCCAGTTTCACATGCTAAAATATCAGCAATTTTTACTGTCTCAGTTAAAACAAAAAAATGCTTCCAGAATCTGATCCTTATAATTTTAAAGAAATGCAGGATTTTTTGCATGCAGCTAAACAAGTGGGAAAGCATACTTTGCAATGTGGTTTTGATTCTCTAGAGGCCTCCTGCAGAGCAGCAGTTACAGGCTCTGTCATTAGAAGACATGCTTGGTTAAAATAACATACGTTACCAGATCATGTTAAAGCAAAATTATTGGATGCACCTTTGCAGCAGGATGTGTTATTTGGAGTTAATATTTAATTTCCTTTAAGTGCGTTAAAATATCGTACACTTTTCGTCAGACAAATGCTCCAACTTCTTCAGAAACTTTGAACAACATCCATTGACCATTTTTATATAAAGTGGTCGTAATTAACATTCATTATTCAATTAACTTTTTAAAAACATATGTCATTAAAATAAAACACTAAAGGGCATCTTACCCTATAGATACAGTCATTTAATACAATTTAAACAACATATAATACCTTTTGAATTTATTAATAATATATGGTATGAAAAGTGTAAATTAAAAATATATAAATTTAAAACTATGTAACAAATATATATCAATATAACAATTATCTTTATCGAAGGTAGAAGTTGTATGTACACTAATGTGTATATAGAACAATGTATAAATATATATACACATACATGTTAGTTTATATATGTATACTCATACGTACTTGTAGCTACTAAGTAATCCATACCCTTTAAAACGCAGTTAATATAATGGAATGCACCTCAATTAACAGAAAAATTTTTATTATTTTATTTTATTATTATGTTTGGTCTTCTGGTGATAATACAATTTAAAATTTATTTATAAAATTTAATTTAATTATAAAATTCATGATAAAATTAATACTAATAACAAAAACCAATTATATAACTATTGATATTAAATATTATTGAAAATATTGTTAAAAATATCGTTAAAAATACAACGTGCACCCTAATATCTTTCATAATGTTTACCTTCCTAAATTTTTTAACCTAAGGATACACATAATTGAACTCGTTTCATTAATACCTGGAACATGGCAAGCATTAGTTCTTAGTTGGCACAACACTTCTTTCCTCTCCAGTTTCAAAGACTCATGTCCTCCCCTTTTATCATTTACTAACTGATCAATAACCCTGAATTTAATTTTTTATACAAAGGGGGTACCCTACGTATTTTATTCAGGAGGTTGTTAGTGAAGTTCAGTATAAAAGATTAATAGGTGATTATGTCCCAATTTTGAACAAAGAAAACATAGAAACTTGGAGTTGAATAAGAGTAACAAAGAATTGACTAACACTAGCGGCTTTATATGTACCTTTAGTATGGATTCTTACTTTATAGCAAACATTATCACGAAAAACTGGGAGTTTTTAATTAGTGATAAACATTGTAGAGATATACTCCCAGAAAGACCAAAAATTACATATAGGCGTGGAAATAATTTAAAAGAAATTTTGGAAGGCAATCGCCGGCCATTCACTAATAGAGAAGGTATGTATAAATGCAACATGTGTAACTTTTGCAAATACATTGACGAAGGTTATAACTTTAAAATAAGTAGTACGAAATATAGGTCCAACGGTAAATTTAATTGTGGGAGTAAACAAGTAGTATACCTAGCAAAATGTGCCAGCTGTCCAGCTTGCTATATCAGTAAGACCGATAGAAAGCTTAGTGATAGAATATATGAGCATATCTATAGTATTAACAGGAACAAGATGGAAAATGCTCTAGCTAGGCACACCAGTGAATTTACTGGGCACGTATTTAAATTCAGGGTTATTGATCAGTTAGTAAATGATAAAAGGGGAGGACATGAGTCTTTGAAACTGGAGAGGAAAGAACTGTTGTGGCAACTAAGAACTAATGCTTGCCATGTTCCAGGTATTAATGAAACAAGTTCAATTATGTGTATCCTTAGGTTAAAAAATTTAGAAAGGGAAACATTATGAATGATATTAGGGTGCACGTTGTATTTTTAATGATATTTTTAACAATATTTTTAACAATATTTTCAATAATATTTAATATTAATAGTTATATAATTGGTTTTTGTTATTAGTATTAATTTTATCATGAATTTTATAATTAAATTAAATTTTATAAATAAATTTTAAATTGTATTATCACCAGAAGACCAAACATAATAATAATAAAATAAAATAATAAAAATGTTTCTGTTAATTGAGGTGCATTCCATTATATTAACTGTGTTTTAAAGGGTATGGATTACTTAGTAGCTACAAGTACGTATGAGTATACATATATAAACTAATATGTATGTGTATATATATTTATACATTATTCTATATACACATATTAGTATACATACAACTTCTACCTTTGATAAAAATAATTGTTATATTGATATATATTTGTTACATAGTTTTAAATTTATATATTTTTAATTTACACTTTTCATACCATATATTATTAATACATTCAAAAGGTATTATATGTTGTTTAAATTGTATTAAATGACTGTATCTATAGGGTAAGATGCCCTTTAGTGTTTTATTTTAATGACATATGTTTTTAAAAAGTTAATTGAATAATGAATGTTAATTACGACCACTTTATATAAAAATGGTCAATGGATGTTAAAAGTTTCTGAAGAAGTTGGAGCATTTGTCTTTGACGAAAAGTGTACGATATTTTAACGCGCTTAAAGGAAATTAAATATTAAATAGAAATACGTGTGGAGAATTGGGATTCGTGTTTTACTTTTGGAGCAGGTTGTTTGTTTTTTCCTTGGTTTATTTGGAGTTAAGGCAGAAGAGGTATTAAAGAAAATGGAGGATAAAGCAAAATCTATGCAAACGGTGAAGGATTTCTTACAGGTTCGGCCTCGTAGATTTAGCAGAAACTGGCCAACTAAGAATTGGTCCTTTCCAATTACAGAAAGACCTCAAAGGAGAAGATACAGATGTCCAAGAGGTAGAGGTCAAACACAAGGACCTTACAGGCCTCGACAATGGGTTGCATCAGGCCAGAAAGAAGGGGAAGACAGGCCCCAGCCATATAAAAAACAGCTTCAATGACTTCCCACTACAGCTGCCAAACAAATCCCTCTTGGCAGCCCCCTTGGGAGGAAAACTGGCACTCTTCTACCACAATTGGCAAATGGGTTCTCAACATTGTATTTCAAGGTTACAGGTTACACTTTCGCACTCTGCCAAGGTTAAAAGGAATGCCAAATCTGCCACCAAATCAATGGGCAGAGGCTCAAAAACAAATTACAGCACTCATGGATATGAGAGCTATGCAAAAGGTACCATCACAGGAGCAAGGACAAGGATTTTACTCAAGACTCTTTCTAGTACCCAGAAAGGACAAAGCCTGGAGGCCCATTCTGGATCTTTCATCTCTAAACACTTACCTGGATGTTCCGAAATTCAAAATGTTGACACTACAGCAGCTTCTTCCCATGCTGGGCAAGAAAGCTTGGCTTTTGACTTTGGACCTCAAGGAGGCATACCTGCATGTCCCTATCAGACAAAACTGCAGAAGATACCTCAGATTCATAGCTGGTTCAAGGCACTACAATTCTCTGCACTGCCCTTTGGCTTATCTACTGCGCCCAGGGTCTTCACAAAGTGCCTGGCACCAGTAATTGCATTTTGCAGACAGAAAGGAATTCACATTTATCCGTAACTGGACGACTGCCTGATTCAAGCAGAGAGCAAGACATTCTTCTAAAGCATCTGGCGTTTGTAAAAAAGTTAAGTTGCCTGGGGTACACAGTAAAAAAGAAATCAAAACTAGTGCCCTCACAAGAGATTATATTCCTGGTGGCCAGCTTAAACACAACGGCTTGGATGGCTTATCTCACGCCAGACAAGCAAGGACAACTGACTCAGTACTTACAATTGATGGCAACAAAGACCCAACTCCCTGCAAGAAAAATTCTGCAGGCCTTGGGTTACATGCCATCCTGCATACTACTAATTCCATATGCCAGACTTCATATGAGGAAACTACAATGGTACCTAAAGATTGTATAGTCTCAACACTGTCAAAGTTTGGAAACGGTTATACCACTAATCCCTTGCCTTCAACAGGTGTTTCAGTGGTGGGCTCAAGCTTGCCACCTCAACAAGGGATAGCCTTTTACACAACCCACAGCCAGGCAAACACTGACAACAGATGCATTGGATTACGCCTGGGGAGCACACATGGCAGGCATATGTATTCAGGGCATGTGGCCCGCAGAACAAAGGCATCTTCACATCAATCAAAAAGAGATGCTAGCTGTACAAAATGCCCTTATAGCTTTCAAGGACCTGCTGCATCCAGGACAACTGCTGCTAAAGACAGACAGCACCACGGTTATGTGGTACATAAGCAAGGGGGCACTCGCTCCTTCCCCCTATGCAGACAAGCCATGACCTTGTGAAACACAGCTATAAACCTTCAAGTTCATCTGCAAGCACAATTCCTGCCAGGAGAGAAAAACACACTGGCAGACAACTTGAGCAGAAACATCATGGATCCCCACGAATAGGAATTGAATCCACAAATATTCAGAATGATAACACAGAAATGGTGGAGCCCGGGCATAGATCTGTTTGCATCCCCAATAAATTGCCAGCTACAAAAATTCTGCACAAGGACTTACCATCCACAAGCATGGAAAGTGGATGCCCTCTCATTCATCTGGAAGAACCTACAAGTATACGCTTTCCCACCACTACCTCTCCTGCCAAAGGTACTCTTAAAAGCCAGGCAAGAAGAGCCAAAGATGATCCGGATTGCACCAGACTTGCCACGCCAGCACTGATACCCAGTCTTAAGGAGCTTAGCACAAGAACCACCCTGGATTTTGCATGAAATCCCACATCTGTTGACTCTGCACAACAGTCAAATACTACACAGCAAGCTAAAGACCTTAAACCTAGCTGCATGGAAGATTCAATAGTCAAGCAAGCAATGCCTCTCTCCAAAGCTGTTATGGATGTCATTCTGGAGGCCAGAAGGCCTAGTACCAGGAAAGCCTATTCGGACAAATGGAAGAGATTCTGTGCCTGGAACCAAGCTCACAGCCTTGACCTTCTTGTCCCAAATATTCCTCATACACTACAATACTTAACTGAGATGCTAGACAAAGGCCTCTCCTTCTCATCCATCAAGATCCACGCCTCTGCCGTCTCTGCTCATTACAACAGGGATCCACCAATTTTCTCTAATCCTCTGTTAAAACAGTACCTCAGAGGGTCTAAAAACATAAGACTGCCCTGTAGAGCACCTACTCCAACTTGGGACCTCAACTTTGTTTTGGAAAAACTAAACTTTACCTCCTTTTGAGCCAGCTAACACAGCAGAGTTAAAATATATCTCTTGGAAACCTGTTCTGCTCCTGGCAATAACATCAGCATGAAGAGTTTCAGAATTATAGGCACTAATGGCAGTGGAACCTTTCCTCATTTTCCACCAGGACAGGGTGTCTTTAAGAACTAACCCTACGTTTATGCCAAAGGTGGTATCCAGTGTGGCTCTAAACCAAACTATTCACCTGCCAACTTTTTATCCTAAACCACAGAATAAAGGGGAGAGACTACTGCACTCTGCACATTCACAGGCAGTTATGCTTCTACTTGGACAAAACCAAAGCATGTTAAGTTGTCTATCTCGCCTTCATTCTTGCTGGATGGGTTCGGCCACTCTAAAAGCTCGAGAGTTGGTTCCACCAGCTCGAGGCTCCCCTTTTATCCCACAATGCTAGGCGGTAATACCCCAGATCTCATTTGCCGCTACAGCGATCGAGGTGTGTTGTTCCAACCGGCTTCAGGTTAGTTTATTAGAACAGTCTAAAAGTTAATTTAAACCCCTTTAAATTAGTTTTTACTCATAATTCCCTTAGTTAAGTAGTTTTTTATCCTTTCCTTCCTGTTTATCCACCCTTTTTACCACAAGAACTTAAGAGTTCTTTCCTTAGGCCTTCGGGCCCTTCCATCCCCTTTTAGTAGTGGAGTGTATGTGTTTTTTGTAGGGATCAAAAAAACTAAATTTATTAGTTTAATTTTTAGTGGATAGTGTAATCGGTGTGTTTGTGCTTGTGTGGTGATTACACATTATTTCTTAGAAATGTCTAAGGATTCAAAGGTCTCAGGCTTTAAGAAGTGTGACTCGTGCTGTCAGAAGATGTCTCTGACAGACGGTCACACTTCTTGCGTGTACTGCCTGGGACCTTTACACCTGCAGGACTCTTGTGCTGTATGCCATGGCTTCAGCCCTAGAGTCCTGCAGGAAAGGGTAAATAAGTTTATTTTACAAGGCTTATTGAAACCTGAGGGTCCCCCGACTCTATCTTCGGGCAAACCCTCCAAGCCTACTAGGTCGTCAGCTCCAGCTTCTGAGTCGACACCTAGGGCTTCGAAGTCTGCTACAACATTGGCTCCGGCTGGAGCCGATGAGACTCAAACACTTATTTCTTCGGTTCCCTCGGCTCCGGCCAGAGCCGAGATATTGGAAATCACTGAGTCGGCTCCGATAAGATTATCGGAACCGACAACTAGGAAAAGGTCTAGGTCACCGTCTCTTGGCTCCGTTCATTCGGCTCCAGCATCTCCCTTGCTGTCTGAACGGAGCCATAGATCTCACTCCTCTAGGTCGTCGAGACTTTCGGACCATGACCTTCAGAGGGTAGTGAGTCGACTTCTTAAGTCCGAGGCACTGGCCCAAATGCTTCAGAGCCCGACTCATCAGTTGATGCTTAATCCTATTTCTCAAAATGTTCCTCCTCTGACTCCCCGGGGCATTTCGGACCCAAGACTGTGGCAGCGTCGGAGCCGATACACTTGTCTTCAGCGCCGTCGTCTGCTCTGATTTCTTCATTGGAGAAATCTCGGCGCCGGACTTCCCTAGTCTGCTCCGAGGGGGTGAGTGGCATCGGACCCTTGTCCGACCCCGCTCTCCCTCTCGGTGCTTCGGCGTTGGTGAGTTCGGCTCCGACATCGGCCTCGGAGCCATCACTGTCGGTGCCGAGGGAGGTTTTCAGCTTTTCGGAGCGGAGACCTCTGGCTCTGCCTGACGGGGGTGCTTTCGAGGTCATGCGGAGTGTGTTGGAACCTGGTTCAACTCCACAGTCGGCTCCGTCCGCCCCTCCCTCCTCGGTGCCTCAGGTAATTTCTACTCGCTCCCTCATCCCAGACCGCAGAGAGCCAGCTCCTCAAGAATCCCCAGTTGGGATCTCATCCTCTTCCGAGGCCTCTCCTGAATTGGCAGGAGAGCCCCCTAGGAAGAGAAAAGTGCAAGAGGAAGCACATAGACTCACCTGAGTCTGTCACCTCTGACACGGATTTAGAGGATTCTGAAGGTTCCCCCCCTTCCCCCTCTGAAGATGTCTCCTTTGCAGACATCCTGGAGATCTTAAAACAGAGGGGGAACTGGCCAGCCCTCAACCCTTCGGAGGATGAATCTGTGTATCTTGAGTCGTTCGGTTCTCGCCCTTCCACCTCCTGGGTGCCCCCCCCCCTTTGACCCCCTCATGCAGGTGGTAGCCAAAAAGGCCTGGACGGCTCCTGACTCTGGACCCCATCCCCAGGAGACCTTCAAAGTTTATTACCGCCCCAGCGGACAAACAATTTTTGACTAAAGGAGTTTCTGTGGATGCTATGGTGGTAGCTGCTGCCACCAAGAAGGAACTAGCTGATCCTTCAGTGCCTGTCCATCCCCCTAACAAGGAATCTAGGTCTATGGACAGGTACGGGAAGCGGATGTTCTCGTCAGCGACCTTTTCGATGCGTTCGCTGAACTACCTCTGTCATTTCACTCGTCTTCAAAGAGACTTGATCAAGGAAGCGAGTGAGATGTTAAAGGATCCAACAGCTGCGGGTTTTCAGGATAAGATGAACGCTCAGCTGGCTACCCTCAATTCGATAGCTAACTCCTCCATGCGCCTTCTTTCATATGCGGCTGATGGAGCGAGCAGAGCCGCAGGTACAGGTGTGGCCTTACGCCGGCATGCCTGGATGCGGCTATGCAGTGTTGCGGACCATTTCAAGACGTCTTTCACTAACTCCCCGTTTGATGGATCGTCTCTTTTTGGTCCTCAAGTGAAAGAAACCCTGACAAGGTGCGAGACTGATGGCAAAACTCTGCCGTCGGAGTCCGTTTTTCTACTCCTTCTAGGCCTTACCCCAAGGGCCAGAAAAGTGGAAAGATGTAGTTCCGCAAGCAGTCTCAAGGGGCTTTGCCTGACGCACAGAGTCGGTTCCCCTCTAGAGGCAGGGGGGGGAACAATAATGGTAGACGCCGCCCTAGAGGCAGGGGGGGTCCGCAGAACCAGGGCAATCGAGAAACCTTTTCTGATAAGCCCTTTCAACATCCCTGAGGTGTTGCCCGACTGTCCACCTTCGGAGGCAGTCGGGGGAAGATTATCACTGTACCCAGAAGCCTGGCGATCTCTAACTCAAGACAAGTGGGTACAGTCCATCATTTCCGAAGGCTATTCCATTCTGTTCTTTCACATTCCAAATCAATCAAAAAAGTCCCTTCCAGATGTTCCACCCGCTCAAAGGGAGCAAGCAGCGTTAGAAATATCAAAGTTGCTTGCAAAAAGAGCCATTCAGCCAGTTCCAGCAGACCAGCAAGGATCCGGAATCTACTCCAAATTCTTTTTGGTTCCAAAGAAAACAGGGGACTGGAGGCCCATTTTGGATCTCAGCAACTTGAACAAGTCTGTCAAGAAAACAAGATTTCGGATGGTCACGTTGCAGTCCATCCTACCCCTATTGGGGAAGGAAAACTGGATGTGCTCTATAGACCTCCAGGATGCGTACTATCATATAAAAATGAACAGACGCTCCAGGAGATTTCTCCGCTTCAGGTTGGGAACCAGTCACTTTCAATTCAGAGCCCTGCCCTTTGGACTCACCACAGCCCCCCGGGTGTTTACCAAATGCATGGCAGTGGTCGCCTCTCACCTGAGACGTCAAGGATTCCAGGTGTTTCCATACTTAGACGACTGGCTCCTTACAGCTCCCACCAAGCATCTTCTACTACTTGCCAGAGACTACACTTTTCGCATATTTCGAAAGCTAGGTATCTCAATAAATTGCGAAAAGTCTGTTTTGTCGCCTTGTCGTGCTATTACCTTCATAGGCGCAAATCTAGACACAGTCAGCATGTCAGCCAGACTCACAGACCAAAGGATAGCAGACATACACAAACTAGTCTCTCTTCCTTTCCACAGCAACAAAATCAAAGCCAGATTGGTCCTGAAGGTACTGGGGATAATGGCAGCTGCTATCCCTCTTCTTCTATTAGCCAGATTTCACATGAGAATCTTACAATGGATGCTCTTCACACAATGGTCATACCAACAACTTCCGATGTCTCACACCATTGTGATAACACAAGCATGCAGTAATCACCTTCTTTGGTGGATTACATCCCCTCAGCTCTTCTTAGGAAGACCCTTTGTCCCTCCCCCTCTGGTTGCTACTCTGACAACGGACGCCTCCCTGATCGGGTGGGGGGGGGCATTATCAGGCAGGACGGTCCAGGGCATATGGCAACCTTACGAACGTCACTTGCATATAAATGTTCTAGAGATGAGAGCAGTGCTTTTAGCGTTGCAGGCCCTTCAAGACTCTCTTCCGATGGGAACGATAGCAATTCAGATGGACAACATGTCTGTAGTGTGGTATATCAACAAACAAGGTGGAACCAGATCCTACCCCCTATGTCGAGAGGCACTCAGACTGTGGCAATGGGCGATTTCTTCTCAGCAGTTTCTGATAGCAACGCACATCCTCGGGAAGTCCAGTGTCATTGCGGACAAATTGAGCAGAGCTATTCTCATGCCTCACGAGTGGTCTCTGAAAAATTCAGTGTTGGAAAAAGTTTTTCTGAAGTGGGGCCAGCCTTGCTGCGACCTTTTTGCTACTCCCCAAAACAGCAAGTGCGAAAATTATTTCACCCTCTTTCCTCAACCAGGCCATCCCAGCAGAGACGCTCTAGTCCAAGATTGGCCCCGGGGACTTCTGTATGCCTTTCCTCCCTTCCCACTAATTTCTCAATTGATACAGAAAGCCATCGCTCAGAAAGCTTCCTTGATCCTCATTGCTCCTTACTGGCCTCGACAGGTTTGGTTCCCTTTTCTACACCGTTTTCTGTTGGAGCAACCCTGGCATCTGGACCCAGTTCCAGATCTTTTGACCCATCAGTCGGGTCAGTTACATCGCCCTCCCTCTCTGAACCTCACTGCTTGGTTCCTCCAATTCCAACCCTAGCCAGGCTTCCTCTAATATCTCACTCAGTTCGAGATATTTTAATAGCTTCCCATAAATCTTCCACTTGGAAGATTTATCTTAGTAAGTGGAAACGTTTCTCCTATTGGGCACAAGGAAGGGACATAGATCCTTTCACTGCTTCCATTCAATCGGTCCTTGATTTCTTAGCCAAACTTTTCCACGCAGGTTCGTCTCCTTCTACTCTTAAGGTTCAACTGGCAGCTATATCTAACTTTCATGTTGGAATCTCAGAGTCTGCCATCATGTCTCACAAACCTTGCAAAGCCTTTTTGAAGGGAGTTTTTCTTCTCAAGCCTCCTATTAGGAATCCTCCTCCTTGGAACCTTAACTTGGTTCTCACATCTTTGATTCTTCCCCCTTTTGAACCTGCAGCTTCGTGTTCAATGAAATTGCTATCCTGGAAAAAACTCTTTTTGGTAGCCATTACTTCGGCTAAAAGAGTATCTGAACTTCATGCACTCTGTAGTCGATCCCCTTACCTTTTGTTTCATAAGGATAGGGTATCCTTACGTACCAACCCATCCTTCTTACCCAAAGTAGCCTCTCCAGCAAACCTAAATCAAAACATTGACCTTCATGTGTTTTTTCCTAACTATTCCAACAGGTCTGAACAAAAATTACATTGGCTAGATGTTCGTCGACAATTAAGGTATTACTTAGACAGGACCAAACAGATCAGAAAGGCTGACCAACTGTTTGTTTCTTATGCAGAAGGCAGAAAGGGCCTTCCAGTTTCGAAAGTATCACTCTCCAGATGGCTTACATCCTTGATTTCTTTTGTGTATGAGATTAGGCATCAAAAGTTACCAAACAAACCTAAGGCTCATTCAACTAGAGCTTTGGCTACTTCTATAGCTTTCCAAGACAGGCTGCCTATTGATACGATTTGTGCGGCAGCTACATGGGCTACTCCTCATACTTTCATTTCTCATTATAAGTTGGACTTAGCTTCTAGACACAGAGCTAACTTTGGTTCCACTGTACTCAAGAGTCTGTTCCGATAGGCCACCCGGGACAAGGTGCTAGGGACGCGGTCCCATCCAGCAAGAATGAAGGCGAGATAGACAACTTAACGTATAGACGTTATGTTCCCTCTCCTTCTCCCCCTAACTCTAGTATACCACAACTTCCACTTAATTATTCCTATCTCTCTCTCTATTATTAGACATAAGTCTAATTTTGCTTCTCACGTATAATGTAGTAGTACTGTAACTAAGTAAAATATCTAATCTTATTTACCTGCTAAGTCTCATATTGTACTCTTGTGTCTATACATTCTGGAAGAAATTTAAAGCAAATGTTTTCTTTTTATGACATAATTCTGTATATTTTTTAACTTGTTAAGTAGTAGTTAGGAGTTTCTCCTCGGGCCTCCACTGAAAATGGACATGTATCCAGTTGGACTAGCCCGGTTAACAAATGTAAAATAAATAAAAATAAAATAAAAAAATGTACCTACCATAACGGTCCATGTTAGTTGTCTTCTCGCCTTCTTTCTTGCGTCCCACCCTCCTTCCCCCTAGCCTGGACAGACCTAGAGGAGTTTGATTGTGACCTTTTTTTCCCTACCACCTCTATTTGTATATATGTATATACTGTTTTATGTATATATTCCCTCATCAGGTTGTAGGTCAATAGAGGTGGGTTTTTTCCCCTTTCCAGTGTTTTCTGGATTTTTTTTCTCCTGGCTGGGCCTAGCTTACAAACGAGATCTGAGGTATTACCGCCTAGCATTGTGGGATAAAAGGGGAGCCTCGAGCCGGTGGAACCAACTCTCGAGCTTTTAGAGTGGCCGAGTCGGAGCCGAGGATCGGCTCCGAACCCATCCAGCAAGAATGAAGGCGAGAAGAAGACAACTAACATGGAACGTTATGGTAGGTACATAACTTCTATTTTTAGAAAATCTGAGCAATTATTGGTAGCATATGCTGCAGGAGCACAGGGAAAAGCCATTTCAAAATAGACTATTTCAAAATGGATAGGACTTTGTATACGATGTCCTTCAAGAATGCAACTGCAGTCATAACATGTGGGTTGTCCTGCCTCAGGCAGCCCTCGGTCGGCCGTCCTTCAAGAATGCAACTGCAGTCATAACATGTGGGTTGTCCTGCCTCAGGCAGCCCTCGGTCGGCCGGATTCCAAAGTCTGGGTCCGACGTCGGCTGATGTCGCATTTCTCTCTGACGTCAGAGCGGCTGGAGTACATAAGCATCAGCCGACGCCATTTTCTTCAGTCTTTCTTGCCGTGCGGTGCCCGAAGCAGAAGCAGTTCGCAAATGCCGGTCGGTCAGCTCCTGTATTCTACGATACCGAAGTCATCAAAAAAGCTAAGTACCCCGTTGGGGACCTTTTCTTGCCTCAGCCAATGTCAGAAATTACTGAAAAAGTTAACAATTGTCTTTTTTGTGGTAAACAAATACCTCATAAGGATATTTCCACTCTTACTGCCTCCCTTGCCTGGGCCCAGACCACGACGTCTCGGCCTGTGTAGCCTGTGCTCGCTTCAACAAGCGCACTCTCAGGCGCCGGGCGGAGTTTGCTGAAGATTTTTTCGGCGATAAATTTGTTTACACCATGCCGTCGGATCTTCCGACATCGCAAACTCCCAAAAAGCGAAAAGACCGGGACTGACATCCTCGGCCCGCGGCTACCACCGACTCCACGCCAAAACCTAGCGCGAGTGCTCCGGTTCCCTCTGAGACGGTCTCTCCACCGCTCCGAACCGAAGACACCGCATTACCGACGACTCCGATTCCAGACATTACTCCGACGCCAGTTATAGATTTTCCTCCGGATACCGAAACCAAGGAAATGCCCGAGACCATTGCTGTAGACAAGGTCACTCCTGCATGTGGAGCTGCCAGGCCTCCTATGGCCATGTCTATTAAGGCCTACACCAGGGCTAAGGCAGCCAGCAAAACAAAGCATATTTCTTCTAAATCCTTACCTCAGCCGACTCCGGAGACACAAATTATGTCCATGGCTGCTGATTTAATTTCCATGATTAGAGGTTCACAGGCCCATCCTGAGAGAGCATCCCAGCCTCCTCCTGATAAAGGCCCGGGTTGACCCTCTGACCCTACTCCTTCAGATGAAGACTCTGAGGGCTCTGTCCACTCTGATAGCCAGGAAGAGCTCTTCCAGACCTATGAGGACTCGGATGCAGAAGATTCCATCCCTTCGGCCTCCCCTCCTGAGGATATTTCTTTTGGGGAAGTTCTGCACAGCATGAGGGAACATTTCAAGTGGCAAGGACAGGAATATTCTGATTCTAGGAACGCCTTAGGACTTTCCTTAAGAAGCCTCAGCACAGGCCCTTAGCTATTCCTCCTGTACTTGATGTTCTGGATGATTTGTATTCTGACTCTAGTGCTACCCCTGATTCTCTCCCTCCTGCTCCAGCCAAGCCAGACAGGTATTACAGGGTCCCAGAAACTCATTCCCATTTATTCAGGGCCCATACTGCTGATTTGGAAACTATTTCACAGGGCCCTAAAGGAGTTTCAGCCTCCACCTCAAAAAATCCTTTGCCCTCCAACAGGGAAGCGAGGTCATTAGAGAGATGGGGCAAAAAGGTTTACACATCCACTACCTTATCTATGAGAGCTTCAAATTGCCTTTTTCATATGTTACAATATCAGGATTATCTCTTAGAAGATTTACAAAAAACATTAGCTTCTCCTGATCCTTTAGACAGGAAGAATTTGCAGGAAGCTGTACATAACACTCAGCAAGTAAGCAATCACTTCCTGCAGTGTGGATATGATGCACTGGAAGCTTCATGTAGGGCAGCTATGACAGGGGCAGTGATTCGTAGACATGCTTGGTTAAAAGATCAACCTCTACCAGATCATGTAAAAGCAAAGCTTCTGGATGCACCTTTGGAAAAGAACAAGCTTTTTGGTGCAAATGCTAAGGATGTGTTAAAGACCATCGAAGAAAAAGCAAAATCAGTTCAGACTGTGAAAGATTTCCTCCAGGTTCAACCCCCCAGGTTCAGTAGGAATTGGCCTTCAAAAAACTGGTCCTTTCCTAATCCAGAAAGTTTCAAAGGGGTAAGAACAGACGTGGCCGAGGAAGAGGCCAATACAGAGGCCCTTACAGGGGACGACAATGGCAGCCAGGAAACCAAAGAAGTGATGCAGGAGTTTCACCTGCCCAACAACCACAAACTCAATGACTTTCCTCTACTACCGCCTACCAGGGAACAACTAGAAGCTCCCTTGGGCGGGAAATTATCTCTGTTTGCAGAAAACTGGCACAGACTGACATAGGACAAATGGATTTTGGACATTATAGACCGAGGGTACAGGTTTCATTTTCATACCTTACCAAGAAAACAAGGCATGCCAAACCTACCACAAAATCAGAGGGCAGAGGCTATCAAGCAAATCACTCTGCTGACTCGAATGAAAGCAATAGAAAGAGTTCCACAACAAGAACAAGACCAGGGTTTTACTCAAGACTGTTCCTTGTTCCAAGAAAAGAATCTCAATGGAGACCAATACTGGACTTGTCCGCATTAAACACCTTTCTCATAGTACCAAAGTTCAAAATGCTGACTCTACAGCAACTCCTTCCCATGCTGGGCAAGGAGTCGTGGCTGATTACTCTGGACCTCAAGGAGGCATACCTGCATGTCCCTATCAGACACAGCTGCAGAAGATACCTCAGATTTCTTGCAGGGCCAGAGCATTATCAATTCTCAGCATTGCCATTTGGCTTATCTACTGCCCAGAGTATTTACAAAATGCCTGGCTTCAGTGATTGCTCATTGCAGGCTCCAGGGAATACATATTTACCCGTACCTGGACGACTTCCTCATTCAAGCGGACGACAAATTGATGTTGACAAAAAACCTGGATTATGTCATACGATTACTTCAAGTTCTGGGATACACAGTCAACTTCCAAAAGTCAAGACTGCAGCCATCCCAGCAAATAATCTTCTTAGGAGCCAAACTAGACACAGCCTCTCAGATGGCTTACCTGACAGAAGACAAGCAAGAGAAGTTAACTCACTACTTCAAAGGTTTAGCAAAACTCACCCAGATGACTGCAAGGAGATTCCTACAGGCCCTGGGTTACATGGCATCCTGCATTCTACTGGTTCCATTAGCAAAATTACACATGAGAAAGCTTCACTGGTACCTGAAAAGCATTTGGTCTCAACACAGCAACAACTTGGAGACAATCATACCACTCATTCCATGCCTACAAAAGGAATTCCTATGGTGGGCCTCGGTGAGCCAGGAAAACACAGGTATGTCATTCAAAAAACCACAGGTAACACAGACCATGACTACAAACCCCTCAGACCTTGGGTGGGGGGCGCACATGGAAGGCAGGTGTATACAAGGACAATGGTCTCCAAAGGAAACACATCTGCATATAAACCAAAAGGAAATGCTGTTAGTAATGCATGCCATCGAGGCTTTTCAACACCAACTCCAGCAAGGCCATTTAATGATACGGACAGACAACACCACTGTAATGTGGTACATAGACAAGCAGGGGGGCACCCACTCTTATCCCCTTTGCAGACTGACAATGCAGCTTTGGGAGAAATCACTGAGCCTAAACATCCAGTTACAATCCCAGTTTATTCCAGGAAAAGACAATGTGTTGGCGGACAGCCTGAGCAGGAATTTCACAGATCCTCACGAGTGGAGGTTACATCCGAAGGCCTTCAGACAACTCACTTCGACATGGGGCAAGCCAGAAGTGGACCTATTTGCCTCTCACCTCAACCATCTTCTACCAAAATTTTGCACAAGGACATACCATCCAAAAGCTTGGAAAATAGATGCCCTCTCATTCAACTGGAGCTCCCTAGCAATCTATGCATTCCCACCTTTGCCACTGATGACCTCAGTATTACTAAAGATCAAAGCAGAGAAGCCCAAGGGAATCATAATAGCTCCGGATTGGCCAAGACAACACTGGTACCCACTACTACGGAGCATGTCACACCAGGAGACGGGCCCTCCCTCAGTGGCCTCTACTTTTGACTCAACACAATTTCGAAACACTGCATCCAAATCTTCAGACACTGCAGCTAACAGCCTGGGAGATCCCATAAATAACTTCAGCTTATCTCTCTCCAAGGAAGTTCAGCGGATACTAACAGAGGCTCGAAGACCATCCACCAGAAAGGTTTACTTAGCAAAGTGGAAAAGATTCAGCAATTGGAATACCAGCAAGGGACATGATGCATCATTGTTGAGCATCCCACTCATCTTGGAATATTTGGCAGATATGTTAAAGAACGGCCTCTCATATTCTTCCATAAAGATACATGCATCTGCTATTTCAGCTAGATACAACACTGATCCTCCTGTTTTCTCTCACCCCTTACTAAGACAATTCCTCAGGGGAATCGAGAACATTAAGCCACCAAGAAAGGCCCCAGTGCCAGCCTGGGACCTCAACTTTGTCTTAGAAAAACTGACTCTACCTCCTTTTGAGCCAGCAGCTTCAGTTGACTTGCAATTTCTCTCATGGAAGACAGCTTTCCTGTTGGCAATTACCTCAGCAAGAAGGGTTTCGGAGCTACAGGCCCTAGTGGCAATACCACCCTTTATTATTTTCCACAGAGACAGGGTTTCATTAAGGACCAACCCTACTTTTATGCCAAAGGTGGTATCTAGGGTTTCTCTAAATCAAGCCATTCATCTGCCTGCTTTCTTCCCCAATCCTGAGAATAAGGGGGAAAGACTTTTGCATACCTTGGACAATCACAAACAACTTCGATACTACCTGGACAGAACCAAGGCCAGTAGGAAGTCTGAACAACTTTTTGTAGCTTACGCCCCTGCAGTCCAAGGAAAAGCAATTTCAAAACAGACTATTTCTAAATGGATTGGACATTGCATCAGATTCTGTTATTCCTTTCATGGAAAGACTGTTCCAGCCAATGTCAGACCACATTCCACCAGAGCTGCAGCCACCTCTACAGCATTCTTAAGAGGGGTGCCTACCAAGGACATTCTAGAAGCTGCTACATGGAGCTCCGTGCATACATTCTCCAAACACTACAATCTCCCTCTTTATTCCAGATCCAGAGCAGGCTTTGCTTCGGCAGTCCTGCAGGGTTTGATTGCCACACCATCTCTTTCCTAGGGCATACCTCCTCCCCCAGCTAAGCTATGGTATTCTACCCACATGTTATGACTGCAGTTGCATTCTTGAAGGACATAGTACAGTTTTGTACCTACCATAAATGTAGATGTCCGATAGACATGCAACTGCAGTCGGATTTTCCCTCCCTCCATACCCCTCTATGCCTAGGGTCCACTCCTATCCCTGTTATTCTTAGCTGGGGATATCTGTTATGGTGTATTTGTTTTATTGCTCATTTATTTGTTTGGAATCCTGTTTTTGTCTTCCAATTTGATTACAGCCTTCCTTGGAGGGCACCTGGCATCTGGGGCAAGAAACACTGAAGAAAATGGCGTCGGCTGATGCTTATGTACTCCAGCCGCTCTGACGTTGGAGAGAAATGCGACATCAGCCGACGTTGGACCCAGACTTTGGAATCCGGCCAACCGAGGGCTGCCTGAGGCAGGACAAACCCACATGTTATGACTGCAGTTGCATGTCTATCGGACATCTACATTTATGGTAGGTACAAAACTGTACTTTTCTGCTACACATACCATGGAAAACCTGTACCTAGCAGCATTAAATCTCACTCCACCAGGGCAACAGCCACTTCAACTGCCTTCCTCAGGGGAGTACCTACCAATGATATTTTGGAAGCAGCAACTTGGAGTTCTGTACATATCTTCACCAAGCATTACCATCTGCCTCTATACTCTAAATCCAGAGCTGGCTTCGCTGCTGCAGGGCCTTATAGCCACCCCTAATGCCTTATAGAACCAGCCACCCTACCTCAGCTTTGGGATTCTACCCAAGTGTAATGACTGCAGCAGTGTAACACGATGAACATAGTACAGTTTTGTACCTACCATAAATGTAGATGTTAAGAGTGTATACACTGCTGCAATCCAGGTTACCCTCCCTCCTTCCCCTCCTACTGGCTGGTACGTACCTATGTCTTCTACCCTTACTACCTATGAGGAGTATTTGCTGGTAGCTGTAAGTTGTTTTTTGCTTTTCTTATGTATGTTTTATTAGCAGTTGGAATTGCCTATCTACTTAGAGGCACCTGACATCTGGGGCAAGAAAAACTGAAGAAAAATGGCGTCTGCTGCATCTTGTATATACCCCTGTCGCACTGACGTCAGGGAGGAGGCGAAAGCAGCCGACGCCGGACCAAGACTTTGGAACTCAGGCTGACTGGGGAACCGCCTGACTGCAGGATAACCCAAGTGTAATGACTGCAGCAGTGTATACACTCGAACATCTACATTTATGGTAGGTACAAAACTGTACTATTCTTAGTAGGCTCCTCACATTGGCAGTTCTCTGCCTTGCATTTTGGACTTTCAACCGCACCCAGAGTCTTCATCACATGCATGGCTCCAGTAATAGCCTTTTGCAGGACAAAAGGGATACAGATATTCCCATACCTGGACGACATGCTTTTACAGGCTGCCAGCCAAAAAACATACCTAACCCATATCCAGTTCATGGTGCCTCTCCTACAGGCTCTTGGACTCCAAATAAACTTCCCAAAGTCCAGCCTCACACTGGCCCAAGACATTGTGGTCTTTAGGGTGCAAAATCCACACAGACTTGGAGGCATACCTGCCCCCAGCAAAGGTGAGTTCTCTTACAGAGCACCTGCAAGGGATTCTGCTCTCCCCTCATCCGACTGCAAGGCAGTACCTCAAGCTGCTGGGTTACATGGCAGCTACCATTCCCATGCTGCCCCTAGCTCAATTACACATGAGAAAACTACAATGATAGTTACGCTCTGGAAACAGCACAGCAACCCACTGGAGCACATTGTGCCTTTGCTTCCATGCTTAAAACAGAAGATCTTATGATGGCTCACCCAGGTGAAGCTCAACCTAGGACTTCCCCCTCCAACCATCCCAACCTTCTCAGGTCATGCATACATACGCCTCAGACCTGGGGGGGGGGGCACATTCGGCCATAGGAAAGTTCAAGACCTATGGACATACAGGCAGAAAACAGCACATATCAGTGCCAGAGAAATGAGGGCGATCTTCCTAGCTGTTCAGGCATCCGCTCCTTTCCTCCAGAAGGGATCCCTCCTAATGTATATAGACAACACCATAGTCCTGGGGTATATCAGCAAACGGGGGAGCCAAGTCCTACCTGCTCTGCATACTTGTTACTCTAGTGTGGGGAAGTAACCACTTACCAGAGATTTACTCTGAAAGCAGCATACATTCCCTCTCTCCACAACCCTCAAGCAGATTTTTTTGAGCAGAACCAGCACAATCAATCACGAATAGATGCTGCACAGGGACGTCTTCCTGGACATGGTCCACAGATGGGGTACATCACAAATAGGCCTGTTTGCCTCCGCCAACAACAGGCAACTTCCTGGATACTGTACCAGGACACCAGACCCACAGACACTGGCAACAGATGCATTCACTATTTCTTGGAAGGGGCAATACCTTTATGCACCCCCCCCCATTCAGAGGGTCCTGCTACAGATTCAGCAGGACAATCCAAAAATCTTGCTGGTGACTCTCTGTTGGCCCCAACAGCATTGGTTACCCTTACTTCTCTAGTTGTCCAAGGGCAGTCACCACAAGTTACCCCACAGAGTGGGCCTTCTCACACAGAGCAATGGATATTTAATCCACCCACATTGGCAGCTGCTACACCTGACCCTGTGGGGATAGGCTTCTGATCCATACAGACACCTTTACAGTGAGGACATGCTCAGTGTCCTGCAGGAGGCCAGGAATCGTAACACTAGAAAATCTTGCCTGTCTAAATGGAAAAGGTTTATTTCTAGGTGTCAAAATAAGCAGCTGGAGCCACCTACCAGCGACATTCCCCTAGTGCTGTCTTATTTGTGCGAGTTACTTCAGACCGGCCTAGCCTACTCATCTATTAAGATGCAACTGTCTGCAATTTCTGCATGCCTACCCATGGATCCCCCTTGGCATCCAGACTCCCTTCAAAACTCTTCCTCAAAGGGGTCCTATATCTCAGGACCCCCCCCTCCCAGAAACCTACACCTCCTCCTTGGGATCTCAATTATGTGCTGGAGAAGCTTACACTGCCACCTTTTGAGCCTGCTGATCAAATTTCTCTAAAGCTCTGCACCAGGAAGACCATCCTTCTAGTGGCTATCACTTCGGCCAGAAGGGTATCAGAGCTCCAGGCACTAATGGCTACACCCCCTTTTCTTGCCTTTCATAAAGACAGGGTTACCCTCCGGACAAATCCATCCTTCATGCCCAAGGTAGTCAATGACCTGTCTCTGTCAGGCCATCCACTTACCTGTTTTTTTATCCAAACCCACAAGGAAGATGTGAAAGATACTTCATTCCCTGAATGTTCACAGACAAATTAGATTCTACCTCCACAACACTAAGTCTATCAAAGACTGACCAGCTTTTCATATCCTTCCACCTTAGAGCACTAGGGAAGGCTGTGTCCAAACAGACTATTTCTGCCTGGATCTCCAAGGCCATTACCTTCTGTTACCAGCACCATGGTAAATCATTTCAAAGTACAGTAAAAGCCCACTTCATTAGAGCCATGGCATCCTCAGGGGCTTTCTTCAAGGGCCTGGACACCTCCTCTATCCTGGAGGCAGCCACCTCTTCTTCAGTTCACACCTTCAAGCACTACAAATTAGACCACATCTCTAGGGCAAGTTCGCTCGGGCTATCCTGCAATCTACTTCCATACCAACCACCCCTTCTCAATGACCTTTGGCACTCACCCATATGATGGATACTACAACATGGGAATAGAAGGACATAGAAAAGTTGTGTAAAAACTTAACATAACCATAGATGTTATGTGATCCTATCTCGCCTACATTCTGTACTGATGGGTTCGGAGCCGATCCTCTGCTCCGACTCGGCACGCTATGCTATAGAGCGAAGTCTCTCATTGGCTGAGCTGTACTATATCCCAGGATGCACCACCGCTACTTCCCCAGATCTCGTTTCCGCTTACAAGCTAGGACGTGGTCTCGAACTTGGCTGAGCTAAGTGCTGTTTTTTTCTGAGAGTTTTCTGTCAGAAATTTCCTAAATCTTTATCCAAAAGCTGTTTTAACAGCTATTGTTGTGTATACGTGTGTTTTTGAGAGAAATTTGTGGTAAAATTTTGTGTTAGACAGGGAAAGGTTTCCGTTTAAGTTAGAGGGGCCTTCCCCTCGTTCTTATTGAGTTTTCTTGTTTCAGAGGTCAAGTACCTGTTTAAGTTAGAGGGTTCTTGGCCCTCTTTTTTGGTGTTTGTCATACGTTTAAGTTTGTTGGGCTTACGCTCTTGTTTAAAAAAAAAAAAAAAAAAAAAAAGTTCTTTATTGTTGTGTGGTTTTATATATATATATATATATATATATATATATATATATACACACAGTGTTTTTGTCTGACAAATTGACAAAGTGTTTACAATTATGTCTAAGGAGCATAGACCCTCCGGGTTTAAAAAGTGCACGAGATGCAACTATAAAATGTCCATCACAGATGATCACTCCTTATGCATTTACTGCTTAGACGCCAAACATCTTCAGGAGTCCTGCAGCGTGTGTCACGCTTTTTCCTCTCGGGTCCACCAAGAGAGGAAGAATAAATTAATCTTGAAAGGGCTTATCAAACCCTCCTTCGAAGAGGCCTTATCTTCCTCGCCCTCTCCAGCTAAGAAAAAGAAATAGTCTGCTCCGACCAGCCCGTCGGAACCGACCACTAAGAAATCTAGGCAGGCTTCTCCATCGGCTCCACGGACTTCGGAGCCGAGGGCGGAACGGTCTGCCTCGATGCCTCCAGCTTCGACTCCTCTGGTTTCGGAGCCGATGGCTGGGGCTTCGAGAGGCGGGTCACCTTCATCGGCTCCACTGATTTTGGAGCCGATGAGGGTTGCCGGCTCAGACACTTCCCCTTCGGCACCGAAGCCCTCATCGGTACCGAGGGAAATTGCTATGGAATCTCTCTCGGCACCGATATTGGTCGAGTCCATTCGGAGCCGGTCCCCCAGTCCTTCGGAGCCGATGGAGAAGTCAGCTCGGACCCGATCGGTCTCCTCCCGATCTTCCAAGATGTCAGATTCGGACATCGACAGGGTGCTCCTAAGACTGTTTCAGTCTCCTGTATTCCAGAAATTAGTTTCGGCTCCAGCCCATTCGGCTTCGGAGCCGATGGCCCACCCTGTAGTTCTGGTTCCTCCTCCAACAGCCTCGGCATCGTTGGAGCCGGTGCTGGTGGAGCCGATGGAGGTTTTTGGGTCGGCTCCGACCCTTACTCCAACCCCGGCTCTCGAGTCGGAGTTCGGTACACGGACCTCCTCGGTCGGCCCCGGTGGGGACGCTTCGGGACCGATGTTTTTGGTTCCTAGCCTTCCTCTCGGTGCGTCGGCTGCGGGGGTGCCGTCTACTGTTGTGGCCCCGGGGGTTGGACCTTCCCAGGACTCTGGCGGTCCGGCCTTCAGGGCCATGAGGAGTGCTTTGGCCAAATCCTCTTTGGCTACCTCCACGGTCTCACCGGCACCTTCCCTACACACAGAGACTGGGTCTTTCGTAGTCCCCCTGTCGCTAGACAGCGGAGCCCCGGGGCCTGAGGTCACCCCCAGTGGGGTTTCCCCCCCTCCTGGAGGTCCCTCTGAAGCTTCTTCGGAGGAATCCCCAAGGAAAAGACTGTGCAAGAGGAAGCACGTCCACTCCCCCGAGTAGTCTCTCACGTCGGACACCGATCTTGATGATGCGGAGGGGTCGCCTAAGTCGTCCTCAGATGATGTCTCCTTTGCAGACATCTTGGAAGCCCTCAAACAACGAGGCGGCTGGCATTCCAAACCCCCTTCCGCTGACGAGTCGGTGTTCCTTAAGGCCTTCGGGGCTCAGCCCTCCGCCTCCTGGGTGTCTCCGCCCTTCGAGCTCCTAGATTTGATCTGTCAAAGGGCGTGGGAGCATCTAGACTCTGTGGAACCGGTGCCTGCTCGCCCAAATAAATTCTTATCAGCATCCCCAGAGAAGGAGTTTCTGACCAAAGGTGTGGCTGTAGATGCCCTGGTGGTGGCATCTGCTACCCAACAAGATGTAGCAGAGGCTTCAACGTCCGTCCATCCTCCTAATAAAGGAGTCTAGGAGCATGGATCGGTACGGGAAGCGCACCCTCAGTTCAGCGGCCTTTACCTTAAGGTCCCTGAACTATTTGACGCACTTCACCAGATTTCAGAGGGATCTGATCAAGGAGCTTTCAGATACCCTCTTGGGTAACCTACCTGAGCAGCTGGCCCAGACGGTTGGCTCTCAGTTGGCTACGCTGTCATCGATATCAAACTCTTCCATGAGGCTCATTTCATATGCAGCCGAGGGGGCGAGTAGAGCGGCGGGTACGGGTGTTGCTCTACGGAGGCAAGCCTGGCTCCGCCTGTGTCATTTTGCGGAAGCCTTTAAGTCTTCCTTTGCCGACGCTCCCTTTGATGGGTCCTCTTTGTTTGGACCCAAGGTAAAGGACACATTGACCGCTGTGAGCAAGAAGGTAAGACTTTGACTGTCAGGGGCACGATTTTCCCCTCCCTTTCGTCCTTACACCAAGGATACAGGAGGAGGGAAAATGTGGTTCCGTAAATCCCAGAAGTCTTATCCCTCAGCAGGACAATCCCCTTCTAGAGGCAGAGGAGGGGAAATTTTTCTGGAAGACGCCGTCCCAGAGGCGGCAGAGGCCCCCGCAACACTGGAGACCGCGAGTCCTTTCGTGGCTCTTCAGCCTTCCACAATCCCTGAAGGATTGCCCGACTGTGCAGCTCCGGAGCCAGTCAGGGTCGCTTTCGAGGCACCTAAAAGCCTGGGAAGGTATCACTCAGGACCGATGGGTGCTTCGAATCATAGCCGGAGGTTACGCCATCCCCTTTTCACACCCTCCACCGCTGTCCAAGAAAATCCCGGACCCACCACCCAGTCAACGGGAAATTGCAGCCTTAGAAATCTCAAAGCTGCTTCAAAAAGGAGTCATCCAACCTGTCCCCGCAGACCAGATCGGATTAGGGACTTACTCAAGATTCTTTTTGGTGCCAAAAAAGACCGGGGACTTGAGGCCCATTTTGGATCTCAGCATCCTAAATCGATTTGTCAAAAACTCCCAAGTTCCGAATGGTCACCTTACAATCCATTCTCCCACTGCTGGAGAAAGGTGTTTGGATGTGCTCAATAGATCTCAAGGACGCCTATTATCACATCTTGATAGAGCAGGCGTCCAGGAGACATTTGCGCTTCAGCCTGGGAGACAGTCATTTTCAGTTCTGCGCACTGCCCTTTGGTCTCACCACAGCCCCCAGGGTGTTCACCAAATGTTTGGCGGTCGTGACTGCTCACCTGAGGAGTCTAGGATTCCAGGTGTTTCCGTATCTGGACGACTGGCTCCTAACTGCCACCTCCAGGCGTCTACTATTGCAGAACCTACAAGCCACCATATCACTAGGCACTTCCCTTGGAATCACCTTCAATTGGCCAAAGTCTGTGTTGCTGCCATCTCAGTGCATAAGGTTCATCGGAGTAGAGATAGACTCAAACCAAATACGGGTCTATCTTCCTACAGAAAGGATACAGACTATACAGGCTCAAGTCCGAGCCTTGCTTCTCAGATCCAAAGCTCCAGCCAGGATGGTCCTGCAGCTATTAGGCTCTATGTCGGCCACTGTTCTCCTAGTCCCTTTAGCAAGATTGCATATGAGAATTCTCCAGTGGCTCCTATCGACACAGTGGTCCTTTCAGGATCTCCCCCTCAGTCACCTCATATGGATCACGGAAACCTGCAAATGGGACCTTCGCTGGTGCCTGGTGCCCTCCAATCTAGATCAGGGACAACCCTTTGTTCCACCTCCTCCTATGGCCACATTGACGATGGACGCCTCCCAGACGGGGTGGGGGCATTACCTGGGCAGGTCAGTCCAAGGCAATTGGCATCCCGACGAGAGTCTCCTTCATATCAACATTCTAGAAATGAGGGCGGTGTTTCTGTCTCTACAAGCCCTCCACGATTACCTCCCTCAGGGCGTAATTGCCATTCACTCCAACATGTCAGTAGTCTGGTATCTGAACAAACAGGGAGGGACCAGATCCTACCCCCCTTTGCAGAGAGGCCATGAGAGTTTGGGAATGGGCAGTGGCGACCAAACGTTTTCTGGTAGCGACTCGTATCCCTGGGAAATCCAACGTGATAGCCGGCCGACAGACTAAGCAGAGCTATTCTCTCTCCTCACGAGTGGTCTCTGAACGATTTAGTGACAACTCAGATCTTCAGCAGATGGGGAACTCCTTGTTGCGACCTTTACGCAACCCCGCTGAACGCGAAGTGCAGAAAGTTCTTCTTAATCACTCCAGCTCCGGGGGAGAGTCCTATGGACGCATTAGCCCATCCTTGGCCCACCGGCTTGCTATACGCCTTCCCTCCAGTTCCCCTTCTTCCCAGAGTGATCTAAAAGGCGTCTCACTTGGGGAGCAAAATGATTTTAGTTGCCCCTTACTGGCCTCGTCAGGTATGGTTCCCCTATCTTCGGAAATATGCACTGGACGGTCCATGGTTCCTGGATCAGATCCCAGACCTCGGGACAACTCCATCAGTCCCTTCACACTTTGAAGTTAACAGCTTGGTTCCTCCTCTTCCGACTATTGTCAGGAATCGTACTTTAGACCCGGAAGTCATACATATCTTATCCTCGGCCCACAAGTCTGCCACTAAGAAATTGTATACTAGCAAATGGAAGAGATTTGCTATTTGGGCTCAACTCCGGGGTCTGGATCCCATCACTGTTCCGGTATCAGAAGTCCTGAAATTTCTAACTTCCCTATTCAATCAAGGTTCTTCAGTCTCTACCATCAAGGTCCAATTGGCAGCTATTTCCAATTTTCATGAATCTATAAACCCACTTTTAATGAGCAACAGATTGTGTAAAACCTTCATGAAAGGTGCTGCGCTTTTACGACCTCCGATTTCTCATCCTGCTCCTCCGTGGGATCTCGATGTGGTGTTACGTGCCTTAACCTCCTCCCCCTTCGAACCGGCAGCAACATGTGATTTGAAACTTCTTTCTTGGAAAACTGCCTTTCTGGTCGCGATTACTTCTGCCAGAAGGGTTTCAGAACTTCAAGCTCTGTCAAACCACCGTACCTGGTTTTTCATAAAGATAGAGTATCCCTCAGGCCTAACCCATCTTTTGTCCCTAAAGTTTGTTCCAGTTTTTGCCTGCAACAGTCATTAGAACTTCCAGTTTTCTTCCCAAAGTACTCAAACAAAGCGGAGTACATCTTCCACACATTGGATGTTCACAGGCAATTGCGTTTTTATTTAGACAGGACCCAACAGACACGGAAAACAGATCAATTGTTTGTGTCCTTTTCGGATAATAAATTGGGCAAAGCCGTCACAAAGGTCACTATTGCCAAATGGATCAGGGACTGTATTAGTCAGGCTTATCCCTCTTCTAATAAAGAGCTTACAACCTCTGTCAAAGCTCACTCTACAAGAGCTATGGCTACTTCAATAGCATTCCATTCTAAGCTTGCCATTAGCGACATTTGTGCTGCGGCTACGTGGTCTTCCCCGCACACCTTCATTTCCCACTACAAATTGGATGTGGCATCTCGGGGGCGAGCTTCATTTGGTTCCACAGTTCTCAGGAGTGTTTTCCAGTGAGCCACCCAGGAATCAGGTGCTAGGGACGCTGTCCCATCAGTACAGAATGTAGGCGAGATAGGATCACATAACATCTTTTAGTTATGTACTTACCATAACTTTAGATGTTTGGGATCCATCTCGCCTACATTCCTAATAACCCACCCTCCTTCCCCCTGCCTTGGAGATCAGAAGAGATCGGACGGTCCGAGTTCTATTGTTTAATTTTAAAACATCTGGCAATGTTATATAAACAGTTATGTGTGTATGCATGAGTGCGGACAAACAAGATCTGGGGAAGTAGCGGTGGTGCATCCTGGGATATAGTACAGCTCAGCCAATGAGAGACTTCGCTCTATAGCATAGCGTGCCGAGTCGGAGCCGAGGATCGGCTCCGAACCCATCAGTACAGAATGTAGGCGAGATGGATCCCAAACATCTAAAGTTATGGTAAGTACATAACTAAAGGATTTCCTTCTCTTCCATGTTACAGTATTCCTACCCTCCTTCCCCACTTATCAGTTATGTTTCTTTCTCTCTGGCTGGCAATGACTGGCATTGCCGTGTTAGGACTGGCTCTGACTGGGGCTTTAAGTTCTGAGGGCTGGTGCGTGCCAGTGTCACTTTTATGGCCCCCATGCTCTCACCTAGAGCTGATGTCTTGCGCACCTAGGAGAGACTGAAAGCTTTTGGATACTGGCCGTACGTACACAAGATTAGAAGGGTAAACCCATATGCAGACTACTACAACATGGAAGAGGAGGACATCTATGGTTATGGTAAGTTTTTACACAACTTTTCTTTCTTAAACCCTTTAAGTGTGAGCAGGGTTTTGAGAGATGAAACATTTACAAGATGGAGCCTTTGAGACGAACCATTTACAGCTTGCCTGTGAATTGCAGTCCCAGAATGACAGGCAGAGGTGTGTATGGGGGGGAGGCTGGATGTGCTATCTCTTCATTTCATTCTTTGTGGGGGTTGTTGTCAGGTGTTCAGGGCCATTAACTTTTATTTGCCTAGGGTGCTGATAGACTATAGCATTAACTTTTGGTCTTGCTTAATGGTTCCCCTTTTAGATTGAGAGCATTATTGGGGTGGGTGCAAGCACAAGACTGTTAAGCACCCGTTCCCTTCAAGCTTACTCTCCAAGGTTTCTGATTACAGACTGGTTTGATTTTTGGTCAGGAATTTTCAGTAGTATTTCCTTGTAATCATATTAGCAGCCATTTCAGTGAAGGTGTGTTGACGTGCCAAAGTCTCCTTGGGTCTTTAGGCCCATGCAACCATCTTTTGTGAGCTTGGGCTTCTTTGCTGTCTATTTTGCTTCGATTTTCCCTTAATGGAAGTTAGCTATGGCTGCTCTTGTTTTGCTCAGGTGGTGGAGTAGATTTTAATGTGGAAACCTAGACCTTTTTGATGCTGGAATTAACTTCCCTTGAAGTGCTTTATCATTATATGTTGTAAGATTGCTGAAACTCTTGGGGTGGCAAAAACAATTCCCTACTTGATTGGACTCTTGTGCTCTGTGTAGATATTGAAGTTAGGATTTTGCCATATCTCAGAAGGATTTGCCATCTACTCTGTTCTTATACTTTCTAGGGTGGCATTTAGTGGGATGGAAAGGCACTCACTTGAGTTCTCTGATGTTTTTAAAAGTGTTGACTATGCTTTGTGTGTAAATAGGGGAATTGTGATGGTTTCAGTCTTTTACCAGTTCAAGTGTAATATTAGCTCTTTGGTAAGTTTGAAGGGCTCATATCTGTTATCACTCCTTGTAGGGAACCCTTTCCCTTCTGGACAAGAGTTTAAGGCTGTTAATTGGTGATTGTCTTGAATGAGATTTTCTGATATCTTGGAACTGCCTCTGTGGTCCTGTTCCACTGCAGAGGAAATTAGGTTTGGGTACCTGGTAAGGGGGGTTACATCCCTCTCTGCTTCTTTCCTGACACAGCAGGTCAACTGGAAGGTTTTTTGGGATGTACATTTTAAGAAGCAGGGAGATGTTAAGCAGGAGTTTAAAAAGTAATAGCACAAATACTCCACGAAAGGAAAGGAAAATTCTCTTAATCAAGGGCAGTCCTTGAGTGTCCACCCCCCCCACCCCCCCCAAAAAAAAATCAACTTCTCCATTTTGTGACAAATGGGTTTTAAATGTAATTCAGCAAGTATGCATCTGGTAATGGGAGGTCCAGATGCCAATTCCAGGGGGATTCCTCTTTGCCATGAAACCAGTCTCCATTTTTCTTCCCATTCTGAATCAGATGCTTGCTAAGAGAGTAATAGAACAAATGCTCCCTGTGAGATGGGCAAAGGACTTTATTCAATATTTTTTTCTGATACAAATAAAAGAAGGATCCTAGAACCCTGTATTGGACTTCCTTTCTAAAAAAATTTTCTCATGATTGAAGAACTTGCATTCCTTTTTTTAATTCTCATTTACTGCTGTGTCTTTCTGTAGCAGTCATGGTAGTTAGACGTGCAGGATTCTTATTGCCAAACTCTTCACTTATTTTTTTTTAATATTGTCTGGTTTACATTCAGTTCTGTCTTACCATATGGACTTTCCATTGCACCGAGGGTATTCAGAGGATCAGTCCCCAGTAAGTGCTTACTGCAGACTTCAGGGCATTTGCATAAATTTCATGTATGGACAATTGTGTTATCTTTGAAGACTTTCTGCAGCTGGCAAGAGTCTTTAGCAACTGTTCAGACTCTTACTCTTCCTGAGTTTTCAAACTGGCTTACAAAAACCTTCTTTATCTCTTCTCACTGAGTCGTATTTCTGGATAGCTGAGATTCTGCCCTTGAAGAATCTTTTCATCTCCAGACAAAGTAGAGGTGTTGCAGCAGTTCCTCTTGAGTTGTACTCAAAGCCAGGCATCTGCAAGGGTTTTTACAGGATATTGGAATTCATAACATCAGTGATTCTCATGCTTTCCCCTGATGAGACTACATGTGAGAGCCATTGGTACATTTGGTCAGTCTGTACTCTGCATGTTCATTTTACCTTTTCATATAACTGTGTTGGAATTTGTAAGAAAAGAGATGCTGTGAGTAGACCAGATCTCTTGCAGTCCAGGTCTCCCATTCTCCCTTCTGACCTCTCTCCAGTTTGTCACTACAGTTGCTTCAGACCTGGCATGGGGAGTGGACTCCAAAGGGGTGAAAGTGCAAGCTCTGTGGAACCCTCAAAACAGACAGAAGCACAAAAATATTAAAGATGTTGGCAGTGATCAACCAACACATTGAAAGCTGTAAATTATCTCTGGTTCCCAGAACCTCCGCAGGTTTGCACAAACAGCACCACAGTTGCATGGTAAATATATGGGGTAGGGGTAGCAAGTTGTACCCTCTTTGTAAACTTGCTTTGGTAGAATGAGAGAGAGCGCACCTCAGCTCATTTAGACTCTTCAGGCTTTGTACAGTCTGTAAGAGCAAAACTTGATTGCAGGTGAGCTAAAGACAGCCCTCCACGAATGGACACTTCATCCTGGGGTATTCCAAGAACTGATTCAGCTGTGGGGAAACGCCTGAAGGTAGATCTTTTTGTCTCCTTTCAGAACAGATGACTAAAGAAATTCTGTTCCAGGACTCCTTGCTAACAAGCCTGGAAGCAGACAGCATCTCATTCCTATATATGGGAGTGTTCCTCTGTACTTTTCCACCCTTTCCACTGATGCCCAGCTCTTCTAAACAACCAGAAAGACTCTCCAAAATGGTGCAAAATCCCTTTTGGCCCAGTTAGCAGTGGTACTGTCTTTTCAGTCTGGGTAAAGGCAATTACTACAGGCTTCCTCACACATTGGATTTGCTTGTACAAGACTGGGGTTGCTTGATAACACCCCAGCCTGATAACTTTTCAGCTCCCTGCCTAGATGATAGAATTGTGGTATATTTTACACACCTTTTTTTTCTGAGGAAGTGCAGCATATACTGAATTTTAAGTCTGGCCAATTTTTCTTTTTGTGCTGAAAATAATCTATCCCATTTAAATAGATTGGCCTTACCCATCTCATGGTTGATGATTATGTAATATCATTAATAAGAATAACTGGATCACGCCATTGATAACTTGAAGGGATCCGTGCATGTGATAAAGCATTTAGGAGCTGCCTTTGTCCGTTAGTAGTCCTGGGGTAAATTTTCTGCTTCCCATCCATGGATCTAAGTTGCGCTTGAAAATGGACAGGGATGAACTTTGTTTTATATGGCTGGGGAGTCTGTTCCACAGCAGTGGTATCCTCTGCAAGATATACCTGTCCCTTCAAACCATTCTGTTGATACAAAGAGGTCTAGATTACTAGATTGAGCATTTCCAGTGCCGTTTGACTTGCTGATGTACAGTAAATCCATCAGTAATGGGTCTTAGAATACCTTGTATGCCAGACACAGGCCACTTCTTAACAAGTCTGTAGGATACTGAGTGTAGTGACAAGAGTTTGTCGGTCCTTGTAGGACATGCTGTTTAGGCCTTGTATCCTTTTGTAAGGTATCTCTGGATGTTCCAGTTCTTTCTAGTATCTGGGCAGATACATGGCAGAGGGGGCATTATGTTCAGTGATTGGCCTAATGAGGACTGAGTAATGGTAAAGGCTGGTAGATTTGCAATGGTACTCAGGATGGGCACTGACAGCTTGGGAAAGGGAATCGACAATAGAAATTTAGCAGTCCTTTTGAGCAGTAACTTTAGTATCCATGAGAGATTACCTGACTCGTCCATTCTGGGGGCAGGCAAGATAGTTTGTTCTTCCACGTCCCTACCTGGGTGTCATTCACACAGATTTAGTGGCAAATGTCTGTCATTTTCAGAGAATATGTAATATCCTTTTCTAGAGTGAACCTTTGCTTTAGATTGTTACTGTTGAAGTGGCACTCTGACCCTGTGTGCAAAAATGAGGGGGCTTATGTATGATGGATATCATGTCCTTTGTACGCCGGCCTTTGTCACAGTCCCTAGCTCTTACAGATCTACTACCCCAGCAGAATGGTGCATTAAAAGTATATGTTTAAAAACATCAAAACAAGAGCTGTCAGAGAAGGTCCTACAAGACCAGAAAGGGTCCTGATTTTTTTTACCAAAGGTTCTTTGGGTTCTGAGCAGAATAAAGGACCTCAGATCGGTATTTGATCACAGATCTCAAAAGTTCTAGAGGTAAAATTCCAGCTTGACCCAGTGTAGTCCATCCTTCCCTTGCCTTGCAGTGGGAGATTGGCTGTGCTGTCTTAACCTCAAGGATACCTCTGTGCAGGTAATCCAGGAAGATGTTCACCATTTATTTCACTGTTGCACTAATGATTCATGAGAACTTATACTTCTGAAGGTGTGATGGTGGCCTCCAGAGCTTTTTGCCTTTCCCTATGGGCATGTGGATGCCGACCCATACTATCTTCAGTTCAGATCTGTATCCTGTTTGGGGTTGTTCTTTTTGCATGCTGTCCTATTTTAGCTTTTGGATGTCAGTATTAGATTCTGAAGAAAGTTAATTATGCAAAACTTTCTCTCATAGTGTTTGCCACTGCAGATGTGTAGGCTGTCTAGGGCCAGAACATGACTTGGATGTTCCCCATTGTACCAGGTTTTAATCAGTCAAGCAGTGTGTGAAATCTCTGGTTGATGAAGCTCAGAAGTCATTCTGTATTTGGCATGGACTGCCATTCCTTCAGACCGATCCACTGCTGACATGCTACCAGAATAGTATTTAGAGAAGTGCCACATAGAATGTTGGCACTGTTTGGATCAAGGTGTTGGGCACCTGCTCAAAAATCAAAGTCCGTCAAGGCAGTCCCCACCTGCAGACAGAGAAATACTATCTTAACCAAATGGATTTTCATGTTACCACAGCGTGTGTGGGGTGGAGTTCTCTCTTCCCCATCTCAGTCTTCCTCACAGGAGTTTTTCCATGCTGGCCCAAGACTTTATTACATTTGAGTCTGTCATCTAGCTTTAAAAGAACAGTCTTGTGGGTTCCTTTTAGATCTTGTTGCACATAGGGCATAGAAGAACCCTGATATGGTAGAACCCATCCACAAAAAAAAAAAAAAAAATTTCACAATGCTTGACTCATCCGCTTTTACAGCAGAGTGCACTGTTAAATTTTTTTCCGTTCAACATCCAATGCAGTCTTTTCACATTTAAGAGGACAAGCCTGTGGCTTACATTAATATTTACAAATGACAGAATTATCTACAAAATGATGTCTAGTCTCGCAGCCTTCACCTATCTTCACACCTTTCTTCTCCAGTTACTTTGCCTTTCCTACTCCTTTGTTGTGGTATCAGCTTCTGCCATTGTTGGTAGTTTCCCTCTCAAAAAAAAATTTTTTCTCTCTTCATAGAACTGTGGCGGAGAACCTGGCAGGATTTAAAAAAAAAAAAAAAAAAACTTCCCATGGGCACAAGATCCCAAATTCGGATGCCCACAGAGTGCATTTACTGTTTAGGAACAGCACACCCAGGCACAAATTTTGCTGTTTTGAATTTGAGTGCTTATTGCAGATAGGCATACGTTAGTCCTCAAAGGAATATTGTCACTGCCTTTCTCTTCAAACCCCTCACCCCGACTCCTGTAAGTATTTTAAGGCTTCATTGGAGAATTTAGGTCTCCGACGAAATTGCTGAAGACTCGATTGACTTCTGCATCCACAGATCCTCCTCAAAAGAATGTGAATTACTTCCTCAGATCCAAAGAGAAAAGCTTCAGATACCAAATCATCATATCCAACAGTTATTTCAGGCGCATCTCCTATACAGCCTTTGGATCCAAAACTTTCAAATCTGACTTCTGCTGTATCCAAGACTCCCATTCACCTGAGTTCATTATTGATGTATATTTTCTCCTCTGCTCCATTCCCCCTTCATGCAGACAACTCAAGGAAACACTCTAGGCCTCAGTCCGCTAACTCATCTGTCAGGTCCTCCAGGAGTCTTTACAAGGCCGAAGTGGATAGGATGATGAGGAAGTCCCTCAGATCCAAATGGGAGATGTACAGGCTCTGTCTTGCATTGGATCTGTGAATATCCCTTCTGCTTCCCATATAGTTGTATCTCCTTCAAAGGATGGACCAGAGGTTTCTGAGCCCTTGGATCCAAGAGCCCTCTGGGAACCTGTGTCGGTGCTGAAGAGGGTTTCCCTAACTAGTTCTACTTCTATTGCCCCAGATTGGGATGTGTCTCAGAGTCAAAGCAGTGCCACTGGATCTGGGGGGAGCGGTTCAATATCTGCTCTGATGCTATTGAAGCTGTCTTTGCCCCCCGGAGCTAGATAACTTGGGTCCAGGTCCCTCCTTGAGATACTGATCAGAACACTGCCATGGCTTGTCTGCCTGGGAAGTTTCGGTTTTAGTGTGACTGGCTGCAGCTTCTGCTTGTCTGTCTGCATTCAATTTAGTGGCGAGGGTATTTTCTCGTCCAAGAGACCAGGACTCGCATATCTTCAGATCCTACATCTTTTCCTCCAGGGCGCCTGAGCTGTTATCCCATCAGAGCTATTCTGTAGGGGCAGCCAGTGCCAACTAGTATGCAGACGGTTCCCTTAGAAGGAACTACCTCTCTCTTCAGACACCTTCCCAGAGCATCCTGCTGAGGAGGTTCCCTGTAAGAGGGGGTCTACTTCAGTAGACTAACAGTTCAACCTGACACCCAGTTGCCGAAGACTAGACAGACACTTTCAGAAGACAGACGTTTCACACGAGGTAAGTAACCGTTTGGCCATCCTGCTGGACTTTGCCCCTTACACCCACGGTACTGCGATCTTGAAGTTAGTATATTTAGTTGGGGGGGGGGGTTGTGGGGGCAAAGCCCCCCACATCGGTGGGTTTCATTTTACTTAATTTTATCGAGATGGCCAAAAGTTACTTATGAAATGTCTGTCTTCTAAAGGTGTTGGTCTTGTCATCTCAGGCAACTGGGTGTCTGCTACGTGAGCGGTCACTCTACTAAAGTAGACCCGTAAGAGGACATGCAAAAGGAGGAACATAGATTCCTTTTTGGAATCTCTCACAGGAGATACAGACTTCAAAGAAGGGGAGGGGTCCCCCAGATTACCGCCTGGTGACACCTCATTTGGAGAAATTTTGAGATTCTTAAGCAGAAAGATGGTTGGTCCTCAGATAATTCTTCCCTGGAGGAGTCAATGTTTCTGGAAGCTTTTGGTGTTGGCCCATCTGTGTCTTGAGCTGATCAGCCAGGAGAGTTATCCATCAATCTAGTCTCTCGTTGGGCATGGAAGGAACAGGATTCTGTTGAACCAATGCCACACCATCCATATAAGATTGTGGCACCACCAAAGCACAGACCTCACTAGGAGCAAAGTCGTCCCAGTTAATGATACAGTTGTGGCAGTAGCCACCAAAAAGGAGGTTGCAGAGCTCCTTTCCATCCCCTGAATAGAGTCAAGGGTGTTAAACATATTTGGAAAGTGCATATTTGCATCCTCAGTCTTTGCCTTGAGATCCCTGAATTATTTGGTTCATTTTACAAGGCTGCAGAGGAATTTGACCAAGGAGCATTGCAAATCTCCGAGTCTGTGTCTGCAGAGGTCTTTAAAAGATCATTCTCACAACTGGCCGTTTTACTGTCTTAACTTCCAGAGCATTTAAGAGGTTGATCTCGCATGCTGCAGAAGGGTATCTTATGGGCAGCTGGTTCAGGCATTGCCATAAGGAGAGATGTGCCTGGATGCAGTTATGCGACTTTGCGGATCCTTTAATGTGTTCTTTCATCAATGCTAATTTTCATGGAGCAACCTTGTTTTGCCTTTCTGTAAAAGAAAGTATTTTTCGCAATGAACATAAATGGAAGAACCTGTTCGCTTTTTATACCCCTCTATGATCTTTTTCATGGAATCAGAGAGGGCAAAAAAATGTGGTTCTGTAATTCCCAGGGATCTTTCCAGGATACATGCAGAGACAACTGCTTCAGAGGCAGAAGGGGAGCTCAGATGGAGGGCACCATCCTTGTGGCAGAGGTGGCCCACAAGACCAGGGTTTCTAAGATTCCTTTTCAGATGGACCCTTTCAGCGCTTCTAAATGGCTTGCCCGACTGCTTATGTGTAGAAGCCATCATGGGATGCTTGATCTTGGACCCAGGCGCCTGGACTAAGATTCTTAGGTGCTAAAAAATTATATCCAGAGGTTTTCATATCATTTTTCCAAATACACACATCAAAAAGAAGGCTTCTTGATGTCCCACCCAGTCAGAGAGAAGCTGCAGCTCAAGAAATTCAGAAGCTGCTGAACAAGTCATTCAGAAGGTCCCACCAGATCATAGAGGATTCATAACTTACTCAGTGTTTTTTATAGTGCCAAAAAAGACAGAGGAACCAAGACCAATTTCAGATCTAAGCAGTCTGAACCAATGTTTGAGAAAGTCAAAGTTCCAAAGGGTCACACTCTAGTTCATGCCACCTTTTTTATGCAAGGATGATTGGATAAGCTCAGTCGATCTTCAGGATGTGTACTATCACATCAAAATAGATAGACACTCCTGAAGATACCTGCACTTGTGATAGGGTGCTAGTCACTCAGTTCAGAGCCCTGCCCTTCAAATTCACCACAGCCTCCAGGGTGTTTACAAAGTGTATGGCAGAGGTAGCTGCTCACCTAAAACTGTTGGGATTCCAAGTGTTGACTGGAAAAATAGGAACTCTTATGGCAGTTAATGCTGAACTCTCTCAGAAAGCCTGGACTAAATTACTACTGTTCACTTAAGTGTACTGGAACTTAGAAAATTGCCACATTGTTTACATCGATGATTTTTTTCCACTATCCTTATTTATCCGCTATCGTCTTTTTTCAATTTTCCATGATCATTTCTTTCCATTTGTTTTTCATACCGTGATGTTTCTATCATCACACCTCTTTTAGCTCAGAGAATACTTTTTTCCACTTTATTGCAAATTATTTTTAATATCAATATTAGCTAATTATTCTTTGTCACGTTTTTAGTTATTAATTTATTTTATTTATTTTTAAGTACTGATTTGTAACATTATTTTATGTGGCGTGTTCACTACTTTTATAAGGACATGTTTTTTTCTGTTCCACACTGGCCAGTATAAAATTAATGCACTTTTCCCGGTTTCTCACTCATTTAATGCATTTATAAGGTTGTATTCTTGTTTTAATTTTGGTTTACTATTTTTTTTACTATACACATTGGATGTTCATCATGTTTCACTGTTGCAGTCATTACACTTGGGTTATCCTGCTGCCAGGCTACCCGCATTCGGCCTGAATTCCAAAGTCTTGGTCCGGCATCAGTTGTTGTCGCCTCTTCCCTGACGTCAGTGCGCCAGGGGTATATAAGATGCAGCTGACGCCATTTTCTTAAGTCTTTCTTGCCACACGGTGCCCGAAGCAAAAGCAGTTCGCAAGTGCCGGTCGGCCGACTCTTGAGATTTTCGAAATTGAATTTCAGATCCAAAGTCTTCAGTAAAGCTAAGTACCCCGTTGGGGAAACTTTTTCTTGCTCCAGACCGATGTCAGTAAAAGTTAATTGTATTTCTTGTGGGAAGCAAATACCTCATAAATATTTTTCATTCTTACTGTATTCCTTGCCTAGGCCCTGACCACAACGTTGCTAGTTGTTGGCTTTGTGCTAGATTTAACCAACGCACTATTAAGCGTCGGTACGATTTTGCTTTCCATTACTTTGGCCGAAGGTTTAACTATATAATGCCGTCAGAACAGCCGACCGGAGTTTATAAAAAGCGCAAGGAAAAAGAAAAGGACAGGCATCCGAGGTCCAAAACCGACGATGAAGCCTCTTCTAGGCCAGTCGCAGGTTCGCCGGTTCTCAGTGAGGTGCTTTCGCAGCCCCTGACACCTGCTTCCTCAGAGCCACAGGCCGCCTCCGACTCCTACGTGGAGACAGGCCTCTGGAAACTCAAGTTATTGGGCCTACAGAAACTACTCCCTCAGATGGGTCCGGAGCCGCTGAGCAGGCATCTGCTTCTGAGGGTATTTTCAGACCTACACAGCGTTCTATCAAGACCACTTCAGTAACCAAGACGGTCTAAAACACCTTTAAAAGCAAAGAAACAAGTACAGCATTCTCCTGGACAGTCATCAATGCCTAAGAAACAGATGCTTAAAATGGCCGAGGACCTAATTATTTTGATCAGGGGTTCCCATCCCCCTCCTGATAAAAAGCCTAGGCAAGACACTGACTATGATTCCTCTGATCAGGTTTCTATTTCTTCTGATTCCCCTTCAGAACAGGGATATTCTCTTCCTCCCTATGAGGACTTTGATGCTGAAGAATCTATCCCTTCAGCCTCTCCTCCTGAGGGCTATTCTTTTGGGGAACCCTGCACACCATAAGGGAGCATTTCCACTGGGAAAGCCAAGATTATTCAGAATTCAAGAAAAGGCTCAGAGATTTTCTTTCATTGCCTCAACACAGACCTCTTGCTATTCCTCCTGTGCTAGACGTTGTAGATGATGCATTTTCTGAGTCCAGTGTGTCTCCTGATTGTTTACCCCCTGCACCAGTTAAGCCAGATAGGTACTACAGGGTTCCAGATTCACATAAATTTCTTTATAAAAACCCTGCTGCTGACCCAGAAACTATATCTCGGGGTCCCAAAGGGGTCAAGGCTTCCACTGCAAAAACACCTGTTCCCTCTGATAGGGATTCTCGAGCACTGGACATATGGGGGAAAAAAGTTTACACCTCTGCCACTTTAGCTGTAAGGGCTTTAAACTGCCAGTTTCACATGCTTAAATATCAGCAATACCTAATGTCTCTTAAAACAGAAAATGCTGACAAACTCTGAATGTCCTGAAAACAAGGAAATGCAGGATTTACTGCATGCAGCTGAACAAGTGGGAAAGCATACTTTGCAATGCGGTTTTGATTCACTAGAGGCTTCTTGCAAGGCCGCGGTTACAGGCTCTGTCATTCAAAGGCATGTTTGGTTAAAGGAACAGAGTCTGCCTGATCATGTTAAAGCAAAATTATTAGATGCTCCATTACAGCATGATACTTTATTTGGTGTTAAGGCAGAAGAGGTGTTAAAGAAAATGGAGGATAAAGCGAAATCTATGCAGACAGTAAAGGATTTCTTGCAGGTTCAGCCACCCAGATTTAGCAGTAGCTGGCCTTCTAAGAATTGGTCCTTTCCAGTGTCCGACAGGCCACAAAGAGGCAGATACAGATGCCCTAAAGGCAGATCTCAGCCCCAAGGCTCATACAGGCATAAACAATGGGGTGCTGCTGCCTCCAAAAGCGGAGAAGACAAATGACAACCATATAGGAAACCGTCCCAGTGACTTCCCACTGCCAGTGCCAAGCACTTACATTTTAGCAGCACCCTTAGGGGGAAAGCTAGCACTTTTCTCACAAAATTGGCACAGGATCACCCAGGACAAATGGGTACTGAATATTGTTTCTCAGGGGTACAGGTTCCACTTTCACACCCTCCCAAAGGCAATAGGTATGCCAGACCTGCCACACAATCAATGGGCAGAGGGCACAAAAGCAAATGTCATCTCTCATGGACATGAGGGCTATTCAAAAAGTACCACAGCAAGAGCAGGGGAAAGGATTTTACTCAAGACTTTTCTTGGTACCCAGAAAGGACAAAGCCTGGAGACCAATACTGGAACTATCTATTCTAAATTCTTTTCTGGATGTTCCAAAATTCAAAATGTTGACACTGCAGCAACTTCTGTCCATGCTGGGCAAGAAGGCTTTGCTCGTAACTTTGGACCTCAAAGAGGCATACATGCATGTTCCAATCAGGCAATCTTGCAGAAAATACCTCAGATTCATAGCTGGCTCAGTGCACTACCAATTCTCTGCACTGCCCTTTGGCTTATCTACTGTGCCCAGGGTCTTCACAAAATGCCTGGCACCAGTAATTGCATTTTGCAGACAAAGAGGAATTCAAATATATCCCTACTTGGACGACTGCCTTATTCAAGCAGAGAGCAAGGACATTCTACTACAGCGTCTGGCGTTTGTAAAAAGATTACTAATTTGCCTAGGGTACACAGTAAACAAAAAGAAATCCAAAACTAGTGCCCTCTCAAGAGATAATATTCCTGGGTGCAAGCTTAAATACAACTGCCCAGTTGGCTTATCTCATGCCAGACAAACAAAGGCAACTGACTCATTACTTCCAAATGATGGCAACAAAAACCCATTTACCTGCAAGAAGAAATCTGCAGGCTTTGAGCTTCATGGCATCCTACATTCTGCTAATTCCATATGCAAGACTGCATATGAGGAAGCTACAATGGTATCTAAAAAGTGTTTGGACTCAACATTGCCACAGCCTGGAAACAATTACTCTCATTCCCCTGCCTGCAACAGGAGTTTCGATGGTGGGCACTGGCCTGTCACCACAACAAGGGACAGCCATTCACTTTACCCACAGCCAGGCAGACACTAACAACAGATGCATTGGATTATGCCTGGGGGGCACACATGGCAGGAAAATGTATTCAGGGCATGTGGCCCACAAGCCAAATGCATCTTCATATCAATCAAAAAGAGATGCTAGCTGTACAGAATGCCGTGACAGCCTTCGAGGATCTACTCCATCCAGGACAACTATTGCTAAAGAAGGACAATACTACAGTCATGTGGTACATAAACAAGCAAGGGGGCACACATTCCTACCCCCTCTGCAGGCAAGCCATGACTTTGTGGAACACAGCATTGACCTATCAAGTGCATCTGCAAGCACAATTCCTGCCAGGAAAGACAAATACTCAGGCAGATGAACTAAGCAGAAACCTCATGGACCCTTACGAGTGGAAACTAGAGCCACAAATCTTCAGCATGATAACAAGGAAATGGGGATGCCCAGACATAGATCTATTTGCCTCCCCTCACAACTGCCAACTACAGGGATTCTGCACAAGGACTTATCACACACAAGCATGGAAGGTGGATGCTCTATCATTCAGCTGGAAAACTCTGACAAGTTTATGCCTTTCCTCCACTGCCTCTCCTCTCCAAGGTACTCCTAAAGGTCAGACGAGAAGCCAAAAATTATCTTAATTGCCCCAGACTGGCCATGCCAGCACTGGTACCCAATCCTAAAGAGCTTGTCTCAAGGCCCAGCCTGGACTTTACCTCAAATTCCTAGTCTTCTGACCCAACAAAATAATCCGATCCTAACAAAATAATCCGATCCTGCACAGTCAACTCAGAACCTTAAATCTGGCTGCATGGCGAATAATATAACCATTCAGAACACACCTCTCTCTAAAGCATCATTTTGGAAGCCAGGCGGCCCAGCACCAGAAAATCTTATGCAGAAAAATGGAAGAGATTCTGTGCTTGGAATCCGGCACAAGGAATTCACCTGCTTGTTCCAAATATTCCTCAGATTTTACAATACCTAACTGAGATGCTGGACAAAGGCCTATCCTCATCAGTTAAGATCCATGCCTCTGCCATTTCAGCTCATTACAATATGGAACCACCTATTTTTTCACATCCACTGCTAAGGCAGTACCTCAGAGTGGCCAAAAACATAAGACCCCCAAGGAGAGCCCAGATACCTACATGGGACCTCAATTTTGTCTTGGAAAAGCTCATAATTGCCTCCTTTTGAGCCAGCCAATACAGCTGAAATAAAATACTTATCATGAAAAACAGCTCTGCTCCTAGCAATAATTTAAGTAAGAAGAATCTCAGTTACAGGCATTAATCGCAGTGGAACCTTTTATCATTTTCCATCCAGACAGGGTTTTTCTAAGGACAAACCCAACATTTATGCCAATGGTAGTATCCAGTGTGGCTCTTAAACAGTTCATTTGCCTACTTTTTTATCCAAATCCCCAGAATAAAGGGGAGAGACTTCTGCATTCTTTGGACATACACAGGCAGCTACGCTTCTACTTGGACAAAACTAAAGCTTTCAGAAAGACTGAGCAGCTTTTGGTGGCATATGCTGCAGGATCACAAGGAAAGGCTATCTCAAAGCAGACTATTTCAAAATGGATAGGGACACTGCATTCGTTTCTGCTATGCACAGCATGGCAAATCAGTGCCTAAGGGCATCAGGCCACATTCGACCAGGGCAGCAGCCACATCAGCATCCTTTCTCAGAGGAGTACCAACCAAGGAAATTTTGGAAGCTGCAACTTGGAGTTCAGTGCACACTTTTACCAAGCACTACCACTTACTTATTTAGTCTAAATCCAGAGCAGGCTTTGCCACTGCAGTTCTGCAGGGCCTCATAGCCACTCCTAATTCTATTTAGACCCAACCACCCAACTTCAGCTTTGGGATTCAAGCCAAGTGTAATGACTGCAACAGTGAAACACGATGAGCATAGTACAGTTGTGTACCTACCATAAATGTAGATGTTCGAGTGTATTCACTGTTGCATTCCAGGTTACCCACCCACCATCCCCCCTTTTTTTCTGGGACTTATCTGTACTTCTCTATTCCATACGACCTATGTGGTGTATTTGCTTGTAGATGAAGGTATTGTTTTTTTTAGTGCATGCTATATATAAGCAATGTTTTTAGCCTACCCTTTTGGGGGCACCTGATATCTGGGGCAAGAAAAACTGAAGAAAATGGTGTTGGCTGCATCTTGTATACCCCTAGTGCACTGACATCAGGGAAGAAGCGACAGCAACCGACGCCGGACCAAGACTTTGGAATTCAGGCCGACTGCTCGTAGCCTGCCAGCAGGATAACCCAAGTGTAATGACTGCAACAGTAATGTACACTCGGAACATCTGCATTAATGGTAGGTACACAACTGTACTTTAGTTTTACTAAAAACGTTTTTGTAAGTATATATTTCTATAGTTCTACATAGACCCTAGAGGGATGAAAGTGATCTTTAACAATAATTTATGGAAATAGATTGTCTTGGACAATGTAATTTTTGTGGATGTTTGTGTGTAACCTTCCTGGATGTGTGTGTGTGTACTATCCATGTGCAACTAACAGTGGGTAAAACTGCCTTCCAGTTTATAGCCTGCTACAGACCACCCTCCCAAACCCAGGAACCCCACTCGGCCTTCCTGAGAACATTGGAAAATAGGAAGGTCTCTCCAAACACCATTATATTGGGCAACTTCAACTATCCAAACATAGACTGGGAGCATTACTCTAGCTCCAACACCCTAGCCCAAAGGTTCCTAGAATTTGTAAACTCAAATGCTGTGGAACAACTTGTTACCACTCCCACAAGAGGGGAAAACATACTGGACCTGATCATCACCAACATGGGGACTCTATGCTCCAGACCAGAAGTGTATCCCTCACTGGTAAGATCAGACCATAAACTAATCTCACTGGATATTCACATCCCGACTCCACCCCCTGCCTTGAAAACCACAGTGAAAAACTTCTCTAAAGCAAATTTCACACTCCTCAAAACTGAGGTGGAATCCTTCAAAGCCCCCGGGCCTGTGGAAAATACGGCCCAGACCGCAGAATCCTTTATAAACGCATTCTATGAACACCTTCAGGAATACATGGATCATGCAATCCCAAATAAAACCAAGACCCAATCCTCCAAAGGCAGACGTCCTGTCTGGTGGACCCCAGCCATAAACAAACTATACAGTAGAAGGAGGAAGCTACTACATGATAGAGCAAAATCCCAAAAAGGGAAGGCATCTCTGATCAGTATTAGCAAAAAACTACGGGCACTCATAAAACCGTCTAAGGCCAACTTCGAGAGAAAAATTACACAGGACACTAAGGATAATCACAAGGCTTTCTTTAGTTATGTTAGGAACCTGGGTGGGAATTCCCAGATATGCTCAGAATTAGTCCAAAATGACAAAAAATACACTGAACCCACAGACCTTGCCAACATCCTAGCTGACAGGTTCAGCGCAAACTCCCCCCCACCACCACCAAAAGGGCAAATATCTATCCCAGCAGAGTGCTGCCCCCTGACATCTCAGATGCTCAGGTAAGAGCTGCCCTCTCCAAAGCAAAAAAACACAGCATCAATGGGACCAGACGGTGTCCCGGGCTGCATCCTACATGAACTCCAAGAAGAGCTAAACCCAAACATAAAACTACTGTTCAATCTCAGCCTTACTACAGGATATGTACCCAAAGAGTGGCGTACAGCAACAGTGGTCCCTCTCCACAAAGGTGGTGCCTCAACGGATCCTGGAAACTTATCGCCCCATAAGCCTGACTAGCTTGGTCTGCAGAGCTATGGAAAGGATCATCATGGACCTCATAAATAAAGATATTGGGGACCTACAGACACTGGATCCTACCCAGTTCAGCTTTGTTAAGGGCAGATCCTGCCTCTTAAACCTGGTTGATTTCTTTGAAACAGTCACCAAAGCCATTGACGAGGGGAAGGTGGTCCACACAGCCTACCTGGACCTCGCAAAAGCCTTCGATACAATACCCCACTCGGGTATTATAGATAAGCTCACCAGCTTAAATATAAACCCCTATGTCACTAGATGGGTTGCAAACTGGCTCAAGGACAGAACCCACATGGTTAGAATTGCTGGAGCCATGTCAGACTCCAAACCAGTTACAAGTGGCGTCCCACAAGGCTCAGTCCTGGGACCTCTCTTGTTCGGTATATATTTCTCCGAGGCACAGGCCAACACGGAAGGACTGTGGCTGACCAAGTTCGCAGATGACTGCAAACTGGGCGCCATAATCAACTCTCCAGCCGACACAAGCATCCTCCAAAAGGGCCTCATAGAAACAGACAACTGGTGCCAGAGCCATGGCCTCAAGCTAAACGCCAAAAAGTGTATAGTCATCCCCTTTGGCAAAACAAAGTGCCCACAAATTACCACATAGGTGGTAATCCATTAAGTACAGAAGAAGTAATTAGGGACCTGGGGACCCAAGTTGATAGCAATCTCTCATTTGACAACCACGTGGCCAAAGTGGTTAGAAAAACATTTTATATAGCCCACTAAATCATGAAGGGATTCACATCTAGATCAGGGGAGGTCATCTTGCCTCTTTACTCATCCCTCATCAGGCCCATAATCGAGTACAATGCCCCTTTTGGGATGTACCTTACCAGACACCTGCAGCAACTGGAAAGACCCCAAAAGTACCTCACCAAGAGGATCAAAGGGCTCAAACAGATGCAATATGCTGCCCGGTTAAAGCTCTACTCAGTGGCATACCGCCTGCTCAGAGGCTATCTGTGCCTGACGTATAAAGCCATGTCCAACCCGGAATTAATGGACATGCTGCACCTCAGAAAATCCAAATCCCATCGAACTCTGCTCGAGACTTGAATCTCAACACTGAAATAAATAGGACATGCTGGAGGGACAGATTCATAACCCAGAGGCTCCCTTCACTCTGGAATAAAATCCCAGTCCAGGTTAGCCAGAGTCCCTCATTGACTCTCTTCAAGTGGAATCTTGATGAGTGGATGGGAGATCGTAGGTTTATCCCGGGTATCACTTCTGTGTCACTGTTAGACAGAGGCACAGTATACTAACCTCGAAAAAGGGCATAGCAAAATTAATTTAAAATGGGTGGCGAAAGCCAAACACACTCTGGCTAGGCTTATAAATGCCCTAGGGCAGATAGTCTAGTATTGAACCTATGAACCTATATATATATATATATATATATATATATATATATATATATATATATGTGTGTGCATATATATATATATATATATATATATATATATATATATATATATATATATGTAATATTTTTTATTGCCAAATGGTCTCGTTTATTTCCAACCATGTATTATATCTTTGGTAAATTCACAGAATTTAATAATCTGTTAGTAAGAGTACCACATCATTGTTAATTTTAAAGTGCATAAGGTTGAAATTACTAGTACCTTTACTAAGTAGAGTACCAGCTTGAATATCAGACTAATAAGGATGGGGGGAGGGATTTGGATTTAACATGGATACCAGTGCACAGATATGTAGTCAGAAAGTTTGTTTGCTGCTATTTTATTTGGATCACTTGTCTGTGTGCTTAATGGATTTTCAGCTGGAACCACTTTCTACCATGCTTTGATTACTTCTGAATATCTAGTAGCTAATTATTCTGTATAATAATATTTAAAAAGTATGTTTTTATTTTTTTGGTTTAGGGTGTTTTTAAGTTCGCTACTTCTACTAACATTTTCTGCCCCCCCCCCCCCCCCAGCCACCCACCTGTTTTTTTAATTTGATGTGATTAACAAGACATACAGGAATTGAAAAACTTCCCCCCACACACACACACGTTTCTTTCACTGTTTTGATTTTAAGTGTTTCCATACCTAGACTGGCTTCAACTTTGTCAAGTACTGGTGATGATGGTACAGTCATCATCTCCAAATCAAAACTACAACTACAACTGGTTCAGTACCTGGAGTTCATTGGTGCACAGTTAAACACAAATCAGATTGCTTCTCTGTCTGCTTATCACATCGATGCCATCAAGTTCCATATTCAAAAAATTCTCATTCACCCTGCTCCTCCAGCTAGACTTGTCCTTCAGGCTGTAGGTTCATTGGCAGCGTCTGTAGTCTTAGTATAATTAGCATGTTATATGCGTGTTCAGCAGTGGACTGTAGCTGTTCAGTGGTCTATTCTGACATCCTCTCTTTCCCAGTCAAACTTACTTGGATGTGCAGAAACTGTCTTCATTGGTGGATCCAGTCACACAACATATACATAGGTCACCCCTTCGTTCTGCCTCCTTAGTGGCCATGGCCATACCTGGACGATTGCCTCATTCAAGCAGATACAAAGGACATCCTTCTACAGCATCTGGCGTTTGTAAGAAGGTTGCTAATTTCTCTAGGGTCCACAGTAAACGAAAAGAAGTCAAAAGATTATATTCCTGGGTGCCAGCTTAAATACAACAGCCCAGATGGTTTATCTCACGCCAGACAAACAAGTTCAACTAACTCAATATTTTCAATTACTGGCAAAAAAGTCCCATCTCCCTGCAAGAAAAATTGTGCAGACCCTGGGATTCATGGCATCCTGTATACTACTAATACCATATGCCAGACTGCATATGAGGAAATTACAATGGTACCTAAAAAGTGTTTGGACTCAACACTGTCACAGTCTAGAAGCAGTAATACCAATGATTCTCTGCCTACAACAGGAGACCATTGTTTTCTCATCCTTTGTTCAAGCAATTTACTCCTGCTTGGGATCTCAATTTTGTGTTGGAGAAACTCTCTACAACCTTTTGAGCCTGCAGCTACTTCTGAGTTGAAATATTTGTCATGGAAGCAGTTGCTTTATTATTTGGACAGAACTAAAGGGTTCAGGCAGTCTCAGCAGTTATTTGTTTCTTTAGCTGGGATTAGCATTCCACTACTAGGGCTACTGCCACTCCACTTTTTTTTTGGAGTGGGCACCACAAGGATATTTTGGAGCAGCTACTTGGAGTTCAGTGCATAAGGGCTGGTTTTGCCACTGCTGTTTTGCAGGGCATTTTGCAGCTCCTGCTTCCTTGTAGTTAGCCATCCTCCTACCTCTGCTTTGGGATTCGGACTGCAGCAATGTGAGATGAAGACATAGTACACAGTTTTAAATTCTACGCAGAAAGATGTTTCAAGATCCACATTGCTGTAGTCCCTCCTTCCCCCTGTAGTTAGAGGTGGTTGTGTGATTGTATATATTGTACATATAGTTAATGGTTGGTTGGTTGTTTGCTGTCTTTTGGTTTTGACCTTTATTTTTGGGGTCTTCTGACATCTGGGGCTGCAGCAATGTGGATCTTCAAACATCTACATTTATGGTAGGTACAAAACTGTACTTTTCGATGGTGGGTGCAGGCATGTCACCTAAACAAGGGTCAGCGTTTTACCCTACCCACAGCCAGGCAGACTCTAACAACAGATGCTTCGGATTACGCCTGGGGAGCACACATGGCACGAAAATGCATTCAGGGCCAGTGGACCACAGACCAGATGCATCTTCACATCAATCAAAAAGAGATGTTGGCTGTTCAAAATGCCCTAACAGCTTTCAAGGACCTTCTGCATCCAGGACAATTGTTATTAAAGACAGACAACACCACAGTAATGTGGTACATAAACAAGCAAGGAGGCACTCATTCTTATCCCTTATGCAGGCAAGCCATGACCTTGTGGAACACAGCTCTAACTTATCAAGTTCATCTGCAAGCACAATTCCTGCCAGGAAAGAAAAATACTCTGGCAGACTATCTTTGCAGAAATATCATGGACCCTCACGAATGGAAATTGAATCCACAAATCTTCAGCATGGTAACGCAAAAATGGGGATGCCCAGACATGGATCTTTTTGCCTCCTCACTGAATTGCCAACTACAAAAATTCTGCACAAGGACTTATCACACACAAGCATGGAAAGTGGATGCTCTCTCCTTCCGCTGGAAAAGCCTAAAAGTTTATGCCTTCCCACCACTGCCTCTCCTCTCAAAGGTACTCCTAACTGCCTCTCCTCTCAAAGGTACTCCTAAAAGCCAGACAAGAAAAAAAACGCAGATGATCCTGATTGCTCCAGACTGGCCACTCTAGCAATGGTACCCAATCTTAAAGAACTTCACTCAAGGCCCACCATGGATTTTGCCTCAAATTCCACACCTTCTGACTCAAAACAATCAGATCCTGCACGGCCAGCTCAAAACCCTAAACCTGGCTGCATGGCAGATTCATTAGTCAAACAGGCAACACCTCTCTCTAAAGTTATGGATGTCATTTTGGAGGCCAGGAGGCCTAGCACCAGGAAAGCTTACTCAGAAAAATGGAAGAGATTCTGCACCTGGAACCATGCTCAAAGCCTTGACCCTCTTGTCCCAAACATTCCTCAGATTTTACAATACTTAACTGATATGCTGGACAAACGCCTATCCTTCTATTCAATTAAGATCCACGCCTCTGCCATTTCAGCACATTACAACACAGATCCTCCTTTGTTCTCTCACCCCTTGCTAAAGCAGTGCCTCAGAGGGGCTAAAAACATAAGACCGCCCGGAGAGCACTAACACCAACTTGGGACCTCAATTTTGTTTTGGAAAAACTGACCTTGCCACCTTTTGAGCCAGCCAATACAGCCGATCTAAAATTCTTATCATGGAAAACAGCTCTGCTCCTGGCAGTAACTTCAGCATGAAGAGTCTCAGAGCTACAGGCATTAATGGCAGTGGAACCTTTTATAATTTTTCATCAGGACAGGGTTTCTTCAAGGACGAACCCTACCTTTATGCCAAATGTGGTATCTAGTGTGGCTCTTAACCAAACCATCCATTTGCCAACTTTTTATCCAAACCCCCAGAATAAAGGGGAGAAACTTCTGCACTCTTTGGACATACACAGGCAGCTACGCTTCTACTTGGACAAAACAAAAGCTTTCAGGAAAACTGAGCAACTGTTTGTAGCATATGCTACAGGATCACAGGGCAAGGCTGTCTCAAAGCAGACTATATCCAAATGGATAGGACACTGTATTCGTTACTGCTACACACAGCATGGAAAATCAGTCCCTAATAACATCAGGCCACATTCCACCAGGGCAACAGCCACTTCAACAGCCTTTCTCAGAGGAGTACCTACCAAGGAAATTTTGGAGGCTGCAACTTGGAGTTCAGTGCACACCTTTTGCAAGCATTACCACTTGCCTCTTTACTCTAAATCCAGAGCAGGATTTGCCACTGCAGTTCTGCATGGCCTCATAGCCAATCCTAACTCTTTATAGACCAGCCACCCAACCTTAGCTTTGGGATTCTACCCAAGTGTAATGACTGCAGCAGTGTAACATGATGAACATAGTACAGTTTTGTACCTACCATAAATGTAGAAGTCCAGGTTACCCTCCCTCCATCCCCTCTGAACTAGCTGGACTTATCTATACCTTTCTTCCTATACAACCTTTGAGGTGTATTTGCTTGTAACCGAAGGTATTATTTTTATTTTCTATGTATATTTTTTTACTAGCAATATGTATTGCCTACCTGCTTGGGGGCACTTGACATCTGGGGCAAGAAAAACTGAAGAAAATGACGTTGGATGCATCGTCTATACCCCTGACGCACTGACGTCAGGGAAGAAGCGACAGCAACCGACGCCGGACCAAGACTTTGGAACTCTGGCCGACTACGGGACCGCTTGACGGCAGGATAACCCAAGTGTAATGACTGCAGCAGTGTGAGCACTCTAACATCTACATTTATGGTAGGTACAAAACTGTACTGTACCCCTTGCTAGGCTGCACATGAGAAAATTGCAGTGGTACTTAAGGAACTTCTAGTGACAACACTCCCAGTCGCTGGAACACCAAGTCCCCCTGATTCCTTGTGTAGGGAAGGAGTTCCTGTAATTGGCCGAGGCTTGCACTCTGAACAAGGGCCTTCCCTTTGTCCCTCAGCCATACGACCAAACCATAACCACAGACGTAGCTTGGGAAGCTCACAAAGGAGCACTGCGAACTCAAGCCTTTTGGGAACAGGAGGTTCAGGGTCACTATATCAACCTGAAAGAAATGCTAGCAGTACACAGAGCAATCCTAACTTTTCAAGAACATCTGTCACCAGGAGTTCATTTAATCAAAACAGACAATACTGTCATGTGATACATCAACAAGCAAGGGGGCACCCATTCTTACCTCTTTTGTCGCTTAGCCATGAAAATCTGGCAGTCAGCCAAAAACCAGGGACTGCATCTGCTAGTGCACAATACTTTGCAGGGAAAGAAAACATCCTGGCACAGCAATTAAGCAGACAGCTCTTGGATCCCCGCGAGTGGCAGTTGCACAGGGAGACCTTCCTAAAGATTAGTCAAATTTGGGGGAAACCAGACATAGACCTTTTTTGTAAGCTACCAGAACCACCAGCTGACCAAATTCTGCTTGAGAGTTTCACCCAGAAGCTTGGAGGGTGGATGCTCTCTCCTTCCACTGGGCAGCCTGTTTGTGTACATTTTACCCCACTACCTCTGATACCCATGGTGCTGCTGAAGATCAGAGCGGAAGGGCCAAGGGCTATCCTGATTGCCCCAGATTGGCAGAGGCAGCACTGGTACCCCATGCTCCTCAGCCTATGCATGCACCCTCCCATCCCCCTAGCCCCCACCACAGACCTTCTCACACAACAGAGAGAAGCTGTTGTACCCAGGCCTGGCCACACTCAAGTTAACCCCATGATTGATTCCTCAAAGGTGGATAACACTTCAGCCCTCAGCAAAAAGTGTTAGACATTATTAAGGAGGCTCGTAGACACAGCACCAGAAAATCTTATTCCGCAAAATGGAAAAGGTTCACCTGCTGGTGCAGCAGCAGAGGTGCATACAGCACCAGTGCCTCTTTACCACTGGTTCTGGACTACTTGGCAGAGCTTCTAGAAAAGGGGCTGTCTTACTCCTCTATCAAGACTCATGCTTCAGCTCTCTCAGCTTATGTCCAGGTGGAGCAGCCCTTGTTCTGTCAGCACTTCTTAATCCCCTAGAAGACCACCTGCACCAGATTGGGATCTAAACTTTGTTTTGGAAAAGTTGACTGTACCCCCTTTGAACCAGCATCCTCAGCAGATCTCAAGTACCTCTCTTGGAAAACTGTTTTCTTACTAGCCATCATTTCTGCCAGGAAGGGTATCTGAGCTCCAGGCCCTCGTGGCCACTGAGGTCTTCATCATTTTCCATGCAGACAGGGTCTCTCTGAGAACCACCATCCCCTCCTTTATCCCTAAGGTGGTCTCTGATGGTAACCCTCAACCAGACCATTCACCTACTTACTTTCTGTCCAAAACCTACCATTAAAGGAGAAAGAATTCTGCATATGCTGGACATACACAGACAATTGAGAATATTTTACCTTGACAGGACCAAATCAGTCAAAAAAACTGACCAGCTACTGGTTTAGTTCACCCTTGGAGTAGAGGAGAAACCCATTACAAAGCAGACCATCTACAATTGGATCTCTCATTGCATACATTTCTGCTATGCCTTCCATGGAGAGAATCCTCCTAAATCCGTCAGATCTCATTCCACTAGAGCAGCCTCTACTTCCATGGCCTTCCTGAGAGTCCTACCAGGGTTTTTCTGGAGGCTGCCACATGCACATCTATCCACACTCTCATTAAGCATTACTAGCTGGCTACGTTCTCCAAAACCAGGGCACTTGCCATAAATGTAGATGTTCAAGTGTTGTTCACTGTTGCAGTCCTGTTTCCCCTCCCACCTTCCCCCGTATTTCTATATCCTCTTAGGGGCAAGAAAAACTGATGTAGTGGTGTCTGCTGTCGACTTTTATAGCCCTGATGACCTGACGTCAGCAACAGTGTCAGAACAGCCGACACAAGAGGGAAATATTTTACTCTGGTATTCAGGCTGGCCAAGGGCTACCCAGCAGGGATAACCTACAAGTGATGACTGCAACAGTGAATACATTGGAACATCTGCATTTATGGTAAGTTTACACAACTGTACTTTCATTACAGTCACCTGATTTCAGGCCTTTCTCCCCTTCAGATGCCTGCCAGGCCTCTTAAGAGAAAGGAAAAAAGGGACCACATCTCTTTCTTCTCCTGAAAGCATGCCTGATTGGCATCCCTTAAGCCAAAGTTTAATGCCTTTATGGCATTCCACTACAGGGACTTCTGCAATGCCTCCTCCTACTCTGAGCCCAAAGCCTCAAACATCTGACCCATCCATGAGGGAAGAAGAGGATTTTTCCTATTCATCTGAGGAAACTCTCTCCTATACCTCTCAGCTTCCTTCTCCCTTTGGGTATGGCTCCCCAGTGGAAGAATCTGTTGACCCTGACTCCCCAGCTGAGTATTTGACCTTTGGGGAAACCAGTGTCAATATGAGAGAGCATTTTAAGTGAGAATCCTCTAAAATGACTGAGGTTCAAAAAAGGTATGACCTCATTCAGATGGATTCCTCAATCACTACTGCTGTCCCACCAATTCTGCCTGCTTTCCTGGATGCCTTTTCCTCAGCATCCTTGAACCCTGATTCACAACCCTCTGCTCCGCGCAGGCCTGATAGATTTTATGAAGTTCCTGAAACTGCCAAGTGTCTTGTAAAATGTCCTCCAGCAGACCCTGCCACAGTTTCCATATCCACCGATAAGGTATCTAAACTATTGCCCACAATCACCATTCTCCCTGCTGACAAAGACAACAAAACCATGGAGCGCCTGGGTAATAAAATTTACACTTCTGCTACTTTGGCCTTCAGGGCTGAAAACTACCAGACACACACGGCTAAATATGCCTGGTCTTTCTTGGAGAAAGCCTCCAAGGAACTGTCTGATACACCACATTTTGCTGCCAAAGCTTCACTGTCTTCCCTTCTAGCTCTCGTCTCCCACATCACCAGGCACTCCATAAAGTGCAGTTATGCTGCTGCTGAAGCCTCAGCTAGGTCAGCAGCATCAGCATCTGCCTTGAGAAAATACTCATGGTTACGTCTCCAGCCCATTCAGGATTACTTTAGGGCAAAGCTGAGTGATTCCCCTCTGGACAACACAACTGTTCGATACTAAAGTGGCTGATTTATTTAAGTCACTACAGCAAAAGGGGAGAGAGAGGCAGGATTTAAAACACCTGCTAGTCTATCCCATTCCAAAATTCCTAAGGAGCTACCCTGCTAAAACTCTGTTTATTAGAAAGCACACTCACCCTTCTGCTCACACTAGGTCTAGAAAAACAACCAGGAAACAACCCCATCCTGCTAGAGCTTCCTGCTCCTCTAACCAGAGGCTGCTGTTTCAAGACAGGGCAAGTAGTGTTTGACTACCTGCCATCTCTGAAACACCCACCCCCTCCTTCTCTCTCCCTCTGTCAGTTAGTCTCTCTCACTGTCTTCCTTTGTGGACAACCATCACAACAGACAAATGGGTCCTTTCAGTCATTCAAAACTGGTACTTCATGATCTGGCTTATGCCCCCAACAGCTACACCTGTTGCAGCCAGTACTACAAACCCTGCTGGACCAAGGCACCATCGATCTTGGTGACCTGCTTGTACATGCAGACTGCAAGGAGACCCTCCAGCAACACATACTTCTTGTCACTTCCCTCCTGCAGTCCCTGAGTTTACAGATCCAAGATCTCAACTGGAACCTTCTCAAGACATTGTCTTCCTGGGTGCAGATATCATGAGAGCCTACCTTCTCCAACAAAAGGTGGAAAGCTTGACAGAACACCTACTCCTGGTCCTTCAGACAACAAAATTGACAAGGCAGTACCTCAGGCTCCTAGGCTACATAAAAGCCACTATCCCCATGATGTTCATTGTGTTTCACTGTTGCAGTCATTACAGTTGGGGATATCCTGCTGGCAGGCTACCCGCAGTCGGCCTGAGTTCCAAAGTCTAGGTCCGGTGTCAGTTGCTGTCGTCTCCTTCCTGATGTCAGTGCGCCAGGAGTATAAAAGATGCAGCCGACGCCATTTTCTTCAGTCTTTCTTGCTGCGCGGTGCCCGAAGCAAAAGCAGTTCGCAAGTGCCGGTCGGCCGACTCCTGAGATTTTCAAATTCGAATTTCAGATCCGAAGTCTTCATTAAAGCTAAGTACCCCATTGGGGAAACTTTTTTCTTGCTCCAGACCGATGTCAGAAAAAGTTAATAATTGTATTTCTTGTGGGAAGCAAATACCTCATAAGGATTTCCATTCTTACTGTATTCCTTGCCTAGGCCCTGACCACGACGTTGCTAGTTGTCGGTTTTGTGCTAGATTTAACCAACGCATTAAGCGTCGGTACGATTTTGCATTTCATTATTTTGGCAGAAGGTTCAATTATATAATGCCGTTGGAACAGCCGACTACCGGAGTTCATAAAAAGCGCAAAGAAAAAGAAAAGGACATGCATCCGAGGTCCAAAACCGATGATGAGGCTTCTGTTAAGCCTGTCGCCGGTTCTCAGTGAGGCGCTTTCGCAGGCCCTGACACCCGCTACCTCAGAGCCACAGGCTGCTTCCGACTCCCACGTGGAGCCGACTAGGCCTGTGGAAACTCAAGGTATTGGACACTCTGAAACTATTCCCTCAGATGGGTCCGGAGCCGCTGAGCAGGCACCGGCTTCTGAGGATGTTTTCAGACCCACACACTTGGATGTAAAGCCAACATCAGCTTCAAAGGCAAAGACTAAAGCACCTTTAAAGACAAACAAGTACAGCATTCTCCTGGACAGGCCTCCATGCCTAAAAAACAGATGCTTAAAATGGCTGAAGACCTAATTACCTTGATCAGGGGTTCCCATCTCCCTCCATATAAGAGGCCTAGGCAAGAGATAGAATATGAATCTTCAGATCAGGTTTCCATTTCCTCTGATTCCTCTTCTGATCAGGAATATTCCCTTCCTCCCTATGAGGATTCTGATGCTGAAGAATCTATTCCTTCAGCCTCTCCTCCTGAGGATTATTCTTTTGGGGAGACCCTGCATACTATGAGGGAGCATTTCCACTGGGAGTGCCAAGATTACTCATATTCCAAGAAAAGGCTCAGAGACTTCCTTCTTTTACCTCAGCACAGGCCCCTTGCTATTCCACCTGTTTTAGACATTATAGATGTATTTTCAGAGTCCAGTCTGTCTCCTGATTCCTTACCACCAGCTCCGGTTAAGCCAGACAGATACTACAGGGTTCCTGACTCTCTCAAATTTCTTTACAAAAACCCTGCTGCTGACCCAGAAACTATTTTTCAGGGTCCTAAGGAGGTCAAGGCTTCCACTGCAAAAACCCTATCCCCTCTGATAGGGATTCAAGGGCCCTGGACAGATGGGGGAAAAAGTTTTACACTTCTGCTACCTTGGCTGTAAGAGCTTTAAATTGTCAATTTCATATGCTTAAATATCAGCAATATCTTATGTCACTGCTTAAATAGCAAATTCAAAATGGGCAGAAAACAAAGAATTGCAGGATTTATTGCATGCAGCTGAACAAGTGGGAAAGCATACTTTGCAATGTGGTTTTGATTCTTTGGAGGCCTCCTGCCAGGCCGCTGTTACAGGTTCTGTCATTAGGAGGCATGCTTGGTTAAAAGAACAGATTCTGCCTGATCATGTCAAAGCAAAATTATTAGATGCTCCATTACAGCATGATGCATTGTTTGGTGTTAAAGCAGAAGAGATGTTGAAGAAAATGGAGGACAAAGCTAAATCTATGCAAACAGTGAAGGATTTCTTACAGGTACAGCCTTCCAGATTTAGCAGGAACTGGCCTACAAAGAATTGGTCCTTTCCAGTGTCAGACAGGCCACAAAGAGGCAGATACAGATGCCCCAGAGGCAGATCACAGCCCCAAGGCTCATACAGGCCTAAACAATGGGGTGCTCCTACCTCCAAAAGTGGAGAGGAAAAATCACAGCCATACAGGAAACAGTCTCAATGACTTCCCCCTGCCAGCACCAAGCACTTATCTTCTGGCAGCTCCTTTTGGGGGAAAGCTAGCACTTTTTTCTCCAAATTGGCACATGATCACCCAGGACAAATGGGTCCTAAATATTGTTTCTCAAAGCTACAGTTTCCACTTTCACACCCTGCCAAGACCAAATGGTATGCCGGACCTGCCACGCAATCAATGGGCAGAGGCACAAAAACAAGTTCTCTCTCTCATAGATATGAGAGCCATTCAGCAAGTACCACAGCAAGAGCAGGGACAAGGATTTTACTCAAGGGTATTCTTGGTACCCAGAAAGGACAAAGCCTGGAGACCAATACTGGACCTGTCTATCCTAAACACATACCTGGATATTCCAAGATTCAAAATGTTAACTCTGCAACAGCTTCTGCCCATGCTGGGTAAGAAAGCTTCGCTTGTGACTTTAGACCTAAAAGAGGCATACCTGCATGTCCAGATCAGACAATCATGCAGAAGGTACCAGATTTATAGCTGGCTCAATGCACTGCCAATTCTCTGCACTGCCCTTTGGTTTATCTACTGCGCCCAGGGTCTTCACAAAATGCGTGGTGCCAGTAATTGCATTTTGCAGACAAAGAGGAATACAAATATATCCTTACTTGGACGACTGCCTTATTCAAGCAGAGAACAAGGACATCATACTACAGCATCTGGTGTTTGTAAGAGGATTACTAACAGGTCTAGGGTACACAGCAAACGAAAAGAAATCAAAACTCGTATCCTCTCAAGAGATAATATTCCTGGGTGCAAGCTTAAATACAGCTGCCCAGATGGCTCATCTCATGCCAGACAAACACAGACAACTGACTACTTATTTCAAAATGTTGGCAACAAAGACCCAGTTATCTGCAAGAAAAATTCTGCAGGCTTTGGGCTTCATGGCATCCTGCATACTACTAATTCCATATGCAAGACTGCATATGAGGAAACTTCAGTGGTATCTAAAAGGTGTTTGGAATCAACATGGCCACAGCCTGGAAACAGTAATCACCCTCATTCCCTGCCTACAACAGGAGTTTCGATGGCGGGCAAAAGCCTGTCACCTCAACACGGGACAGCCATTCAACTCACAGCCAGGCAGACATTGACAACAGATGCATCAGATTATGCCTGTGGGGGCCCATATGGCAGGAAGATGTATTCAGGGCACATGGTCCGCAAGTCAAATGCATCTACATATCAATCAAAAAGAGATGCTAGCAGTTCAAAATGCCCTGACAGCCTTCAAGGATATACTTCATCCAGGACAACTACTGATAAAAACGGACAATACTACAGTCATGGGGTACATAAACAAGCAGGGGGGCACGCATTCCTACCCCCTCTGCAGACTAGCCATGAACTTGTTGGACACGGCACTGACTTACCAATTACATCTGCAGGCACAATTCCTGCCAGGAAGGATAAATACTCTGGCAGACGATTTAAGCAGAAACCTTATGGATCCCCACGAGTGGAAACTAGATCCATAAGTCTTCAGCATGATAACAAAGATTTGGGGGAGCCCAGACATAGATCTATTTGCCTCTCCTCAAAATTATCAATTAAAAAGATTCTGCACAAGGACTTATCACAGACAAGCATGGAAAGTGGACGTCCTGTCCTTCAGTTGTAAAAACCTATCAATTTACACCTTTCCTCCTCTGCCTATTCTTCCCAATACCCAGCTTGGACCTCACCTCAAAGACCTCAAGTACTGTCCCAGCAATCAATCAGACCCCGCACAATCAACTCCAGACACTGAACCTGGCAGCTTGGCTGATCATGTAGTTATACAAGCAACACCTCTCAGTAAAGCTGTGATGGATGTCATTTTGGAAGCCAGAAAGCCTAGTACTAGAAAATCTTATACTGATAAATGGAAGAGATTCTGTGCATGGAATCAAGCACAAGGAACTGATGCAGCAGAACCAAATATTCATCAGATATTGCAATACTTAACTGAGATGCTTGACAAAGGACTATCTTTTTCATCAATTAAAATTCATGCCTCTGCCATTTGGCTCATTACAATACAGCGCCACCAATCTTTTCTCATCCTTTACTAAAGCAGTATCTTAGAGGAGCCAAAAATTTAAGGCCTCCTAGAAGATCAACAATACCTGCATGGGACCTCAGTTATGTGTTGGAAAAGCTCACCCTGCCTCCATTTGAACCAGCTGCTACCGCTAATATAAAGTTCTTATCATGGAAAACAGCTCTTTTACTAGCAATTACTTCAGCAAGAAGAGTTTCAGAGCTACAGGCCCTCATTGCTGTAGAGCCTTTTATCATATTTTACCCAGACAGGGTGTGTCTGATGACAAATCCTACATTTATGCCTCAGGTGGTTTCCAGTGTGCCTCTTAACCTGACTATTCATCTGCCAACCTTTTATCCAAATCCACAGAACAAGGGGGAGAGAATTCTGCATTCCTTGGACGTGCACAAACAGCCAAGATTCTACTTGAGCAGAACTAAAGCTCTAAGAAAAACTGAGCAATTACTAGTGGCATATGCTGCAGGATCAGAAGGAAAGGCTATTTCAAAGCAGACTATTTCAAAGCAGACTATTTCAAAGTGGATAAGCCACTGCATTCGTTTCTGCTACTTACACCATAGTAAACCTGTGCCCAAGGACATTAGGTCTCATTCCACCAGAGCAGCAGCTACTTCAACCTTTCATAGAGGAGTACCAACCAAAGACATTCTAGAGGCTGCTACTTGGAGTTCTGTTCACACCTTTATAAAGCATTATCATTTGCCTCACTACTTTAAGTCCAGGGCAGGCTTTGTCACTGCAGTTCTGCAGGGTCTTATAGCCGCACCTAATGCTGTTTAGCTCCAGCCACCCAACCATAGCTTTGGGATTCTACCCAAATGTAATGACTGCAACAGTGAAACGTGAAGAACATAGTACAGTTGTGTACACTTACCATAAATGTAGATGTTCGAGTGTATTCACTGTTGCAGTCCAGGTTACCCTCCTGCCATCCCCCTTTCATTCTGAAGTTTATCTTTACTTCTCTATCTTCTACAACCTATGTGGTGTATTTGCTTGTAGATGAAGGTAAAGTTTATATTGCTGCATGTATGTTTATATACATATTTTTGCTACCTTTTTGGGGGTACCTGACATCTGGGGCAAGAAAAACTAAAGAAAATGGCGTTGGCTGCATGTTTTATACCCCGACGACCTGACGTCATGGAAGAGGAGACAGCAACCGACGCAGGACCCAAGACTTTGGAATTCAGGCCGACTGAGGGCAACCTGCCAGCAGATTACCCAAATGTAATGACTACAACAGTGAATACACTTGAAGAGCTACATTTATGGTAAGTATACACAACTGTACTTTCTGACTGCGAGGTACTTCCTAAGACTTCTGGGGTACATGGCAGCTACTATCTCTATTTTGCCCCTAGCGAGGTTACACATGAGAAAATTTTAATGGTACCTACACTCTATGTGAACCCAGCATTCACATCCTCTAGAGTGCAAGGTTCCACTCCTCCCCTGTCTTTACCAAGAATTAAAATGGCTTGCCCAAGTTCCCCAGAATCCGGGCCTGCCCCTGCAAATGCCCACCCCTTCCCAGATCATGCACTCTGATGCCTCAGACCTGTGCTGGGGGGCAACTCTGGATCCAAGGACAGTGCAAGGTTTGTGGACAGACAGACAAACAAGTGCACATCAGTATCAAAGAAATGACAGCAATACTCCTTGCCCTGCAGGCCTTGCAACCTTACCTACAGCAGAGCCTCAGATCTTCACAGACAACACCACAGTGATGTGGTATCTGAACAAGCAAAGAGGGACAAAGTCCTGCCTCCTATGCAGACTAGCTCTACAGGTATGGGATCTGGCTCTCTCTCAGGGAATCTCCCTCCAGGCAGCCTACATTCCTTCCCAGCACAACACTCAGGCAGATTCACTAAGCAGAACCATATCAGACCGCCACAAATGGATACTGTCAAGGGAAGTGTTCCTAGATCTGGAGCACAGGTGGAGTATTCCTCAAATAGACCTGTCTGCCTCCTCCATAAACAGGCAACTCCAGAGCTGCTGTTCCAGAACTCAATGACCCAAAGTCATTGCAAACAAATGCCTTCTCGGTGTTATGGAAGGGGAGGTTCCTGTATGTCCCCCCCCTTCCTTCTGATCCAGAGGGTCCTACAGAAATTTCAGCAGGGCTCACCGAAAATCTTGTTGGTGACTCCCTATTGGCCAGGGCAGCACTGGTTCCCTCTACTTCATCTGTCCAAGGGCAATCACCACAAGTTACCCCCCCTCAGTGGACCTACTCACACAGCACAAGAGGACACAGATACACCCACAGTGGCGGTCTCTGCACCTCTCCCTGTGGCGGATAGGATTCTGATTCCCTTCAGACACCTGTACAACGAGGAAGTGCTTTCAGTCCTGCAGAAAGAAGGCCTGGAAACCCAACACAAGAAAATCTTATCTCTCCAAATGGAAAAGGTTTTCTTTCTGGTGCCATAAAAGACAGATCGAGCCGCTGGACAGCGACTTGCCTCTGAATTCTGTCTTACCTGTGTGAACTCCTGAAGACAGGTTTGTCATACTCCTCTTTAAAAGCACACTTGTCTGCCATTTCTGCCTGCCTATGGACCCTCCTGGCATTCAGACTACCAGCCAAAATCTTCCTGAAGGGGGTTCTGTACCTAAGACCTCCCAGGAAACAGTCTCCTCCTCCCTGGGATCTTAATTATGCGCTAGAAAAACTCACTTTACCACCCTTTGAACCCACTGACAAGGCCGGCTTAAAGTTTTGCACGTGGAAAACAGTCCTGCTAGTAGCTTTGACATCAGCCAAGAGGGTCTCAGAGCTTCAAGCACTTATGGCTACCCCCACCTTTCCTGGTTTTCCATATGGACAGGGTCACCCTCAGGATAAACCCTTCCTTCACCCCCAAGGTGGTCAACGACCTTTACTTGACTCTGGCAGTCCACCTGCCTACCTTTTTCCCTAACTCACAGGGAGATAGTGAGAGAGTCCTTCATTCCTTGGATGTCCACAGACAACTCCAATTCTGTTTGCATAAACCTAAACCTTTTTGCAAATCAGACTGACTGTTTGTCTCCTTCCACCCCAGGGCTCTAGGGAAAACAGTGGGCAAACATACCATTTCAGCCTGAATTGCCAGGGCTATCTCCTTTGTTAAACACACACTTTCAGGCATTGTCAGGGCCCACTCCACAAGAGCTATGGCCTCTTCTGGTGCCTTTTTCAAAGGGTTGGACACTAACTCCATTGTGTAAGCAGCCATTTAAACCTCTCTGCACACCTTCACTGGACGCTACAAACTGGACCATATTCCAGAGCCAGGGCAGGTTTTGCCAGGGCTATCCTGCATGGATTCCTGGAGTCCTCTAACAAACCACCCCACAACCTATAGTGAGCTGTGGTATTCACCCACTAGTAGAATACTGCAACACTGGAATTGAAGGACATAGGAAAGTTGTGTAAAAACTTACCAATAACAATAGCTGTCCTTCTATTCCATTGTTGCAGTATTCCTTCCCACCCACCATCCCACTTCTTAAACCATGCATTTGCTCTCCCCAGCTGCAGGGCAGGCTGTGTCCCTCAGGACTGGCTCCGTCTGTGGCTTTATTCTATGTTCTGAGGGCTGGTGCGTGCAGACGTCAACTTTATGGCCCACGTACCTACCTCCAAGTCAGACATCTGACGCACCATGAGGGACTGGAAAAGCTTTGGAAACCTGGCCGGACAAGCATATCGGAAGAAGGGTAAACCCTGCAGTAGAATACTGCAACATGGAAGAGAAGGGAGGGTATCTATGGTTATGGGAAGATTTTACACAACTTTCTTTTCCTAACTGTTCTGTGCCCGCTTTAATAGTAAGTCAGTCAGGCATGGGGCTGAAATTTTAGCCAAGCACTTCAGTGAGTCACTAGTTCCTTCATGTGCTATGTTGTCCGCCAGTTGGACTGAGGTTGATCTCCCTAGGAATAGAAAAGTGCCCAGAACTTGAGTACTGGCAATGCTTGTTCGCTATCCACCAGTCCTCCTAGCCTAGTGATTGTCTAAGAAGGTGCAATGACTGCAGTCCCCTCCGGCAACTGAGGATGTTCTTTGTGTTTCACTGCTGCAGTCATCACATTTGGGTTATCTGCTTGCAGTAGCCCTCAGTCGGCCTGATTATCAAAGACTTTCGTCCTGCGTCGGTTGCTGTCTCATCTTCCATGACGTCAGGTAGTCAGGGGTATAAAGCATGCAGCCGATGCCATTACATCAGTCTTTCTTGCTGTGCAGTGCCAGAAGCAGTTCGCAAGTGCTGGTTGGCTGACTCCTGAAATTTTCGTTTTCGAGTTTCAGAACCGAAGTCTTCAACTAAAGCTAAGTACCCCGTTGGGGAAACGTTTTCCTGCTGTAAACCGATGTCAGTAAAAGTCAGTAATTGTATTTCTTGGGGAAAGCAAATACCTCATAAAGACTTCCATTCGTACTGTATTCCTTGCCTAGGCCCTGACCACGACGTACCTCGCTGTCTGTTTTGTGCCTTATTTAAGCAATGAAGTATTCATCATTACAGGTTTCCTAACTCTCACAAGTTCCTTTTTAAAAATCCTACTGTGGATCCATCCTGAGACCATTTCACAGGGACCCAAGGGCATTAAGGCTACTACTGCCAAATATTCTACCCCCTCTGATAGAGACTTCACGGCGCTGGATAAATGGGGTAAGAAGGTATACCTTTCTGCGACCTTGGCCATAGGGCCTTAAATTGCCAATTTCATATGTTAAAGTATCAGCAGCATATTATTGGATTGCTTAAACAGAAAATGATGATTCATGACTGTGGTGAAAACAAGGATTTACAGGATTTAATGCATTCTGCTGAATAGGTTGGAAAACATACTTTGCAAAGTGGTTTTGATTCACTAAAGGCATCTTGCAGGGCTGCTGTCACTGGGTCTGTACTTAAAAGGCATGCTTGGCTTAAGGAGCAATCCTTGCCAGATCATGTTAAAGCTAAATTGCTTGATGCTCCCTTTAATCACGACCGCCTGTTTGGCAACAAAGCAGTAGTTGTTCTTAAAAAGATGGAGGAAAATAAATCTTTGCAAACTGTTAAAGATTTCCTACAGTTACAGCCTCCAAGATTTAGTAGGCATTGGCCCTCTAAGAATTGGTCCTTTCCTGCCTCTTCCAGGCTTTCTCAGTCCAAACCCAGAACCAGCAGAACACCCAGGCTTCACTCCCAGGGTACGCACAGGACTAAGCAGTGGGGGACTCCCACTTCCAAATCTGGGAGTAGTAAGACTCCCCCCTATGGTAACCTGTCTCAATGACTTAACTTTAAAACTTCCAAGCACTTCTCAGCTGACTGCTCCTTTAGGGGGAAAGATTGCCAGATTGCTCTGCAGGCAAAAAATGGGTACTCATTACCAAGGACAAATGGGTTTTAAATATAGTTTCCCAAGGATACAGATTTCACATCCACATGTTACCCACCCCAAACAGTTGGCCAGATCTACTCCCAAATCAGTGGGCAGAGGCTCAAAAGCAAGTACTCTCTCTCAAGCATAAAGGCTATTTAAACTGTACCAAATGAGGAAAAGGGGCAAGGTTTCTACTCAAGACTTTTCCTGGTACCCAACAAAGACAACTCATGGCATCCTATCCTGGACCTTTCTATCGTAAACACCTTTTTGGTGATTCCAAAATTCAAGATGCTAACTCTTCACCATTTGCTTCCTATGCTAGGCAAAGATGCCTGGTTGGCAACACTGGAAGCCACCTGCACATCCTAATCAGGGAATCTTGCAGAAGATACCTACGCTTCAAAGCAGGCTACATGCACTATCAGTTCTCTGCACTACCCTTTGGCTTATCTACTGTGCCCAGGTATTCACAAAGTGCCTAGCTTCAGTCATTGCATTCTGCAGGCAAAGAAATATTCAAATATACCCATACCTGGACGATTGTCTAATTCAGGCAGAAAACCAGGACATACTTTTGAATCATCTGGCATTTGTACAAAAGGTGCTAACTTGTCTGGGTTACACCATAAACGAAAATAAATCCCATCTGGTACCCTGTCAAATTATATTCCTGGGCACAAGCTTGAACACAACTTCCCCAGATGGCTTTCCTCATGCCAGAGAAACAAATTAATTTGACAACTTACTTCAAACTAGTGGCCACAAAAAACCCTGCTATCTGCAAGGCAAATGCTGCAAGCCTTGGGGTTCATGGCCTCTTGCATTCTACTAATTCCATATGCAAGACTGCATATGTGGGAACTACAATGGTATCTAAAAAGCCTATGGTGTCAACATTCTCAGGCTCTAGAAGCAATGGTTCGTTTATCATACCTTGCCTACGGTTAGAATTCCTTTTGTGGGCAGAAGCCTGCCACTAAAACAAGGGACTGCCATTCACTCTACTCCCTGCCGCCCAAACCCTAACAACAGATGCATCAAACTATGCATAGGGGACTCACCTGGCAGGGAAGTGCATTCAGAGCAAATGGAACCCAAGTCAAATGCACCTGCATATCAATCAAAAAGAAATGTTTGCTGTACAAAATGCACTGACAGCCTTCAAGGACTACCTTCATCCAGGACAATTAATGATAAAGACAGACAAACACCACAGTTATGTGGTACATAAGCAGGGGGGTACCCACTCCTACCCCCTTTGCAGACTAGCCATGGCATTGTGGTATTCGGCCTTGACCTATCAAATACAACTACAAGCTCAATTCCTGCCAGGAAAGCTGAATACTCTCGCAGAGAAACTAAGCCGAAATCTCATGGACCCACACAAATGGAAACTGGAACCACAGATTTTCAACATGTTGACACGCAAATGGGGGAGTCCAGACATGGATCTTTTTGCCTCACCCCAGAACTACCATTTGGACAAATTCTGCACAAGAACCCATCACAAAAAGCCTGGAAAGTGGATGCTCTATCCTTCAGCTCGAAAAACCTATCAGTCTATGCCTTTCCCCCTCTGCCTCTGCTCTCCAAAGTTCTACTAAAAGTCAAACAGGACAAAGCAAAAATGATTTTGATTGCTCCAGACTGGCCTCGCCAACACTGGTACCCACTCCTACACAATGTGTCACACCTTCCACTGTAGCACCTGCCTCAGACACCTTACTTACTGTCTCAGCAGAACAACCAAATTCTGCATACTCTGCTCCAAACTTTGAATCTTGCAGCGTGACTAATCACCTAAATTCACCCTTAGCATCCCTCAGCAAACCTGTGCTGGATGTCATTTTGGAGGCGAGAAAGCCTAGTACTAGAAAATCTTATGCTGACAAATGGAAACTATTCTGTGCCTGGAATCAGTCAAAAGGGGGTAAGCACAGCAGTGCCCAATACTCCTCAGATTTTACAGTACTTAACTGAGATGCTTCACAAGGGCCTGTCCTTTTCTTCCATAAAAATCCATGCCTCAGCTATTTCAGCTCATTACAGCATAGAACCTCCCCTCTTCTCTCATCCTCTGCTAAAGCAGTATCTCAGAGGGGCCAAAAACTTGACTACCCAGGAGAGCCCCAACCTCTGCCTGGGACCTCAGTTTTGTATTGGAAAACTCGAGCCAGCTGCTACTGCAGACTTAAAATTTCTGTCCTGGAAAACAGCTTTCCTTTTAGCAGTCACTTCAGCTAGAAGGATTTCCGAATTACGGCCTCTTTTGGCAGTGGAGCCTTTCATCATTTTTCATGCGGACAAGGGCGTCTCTCGACCATTCCATCCTTCATGCCTAAGGTGATATTCAGTGTGGCTCTTAATCAGACCATTCATTTGCCAACTTTCTTTCCCAATCCACAGAACAAGGGGGAACGGATTCTGCATTCATTGGATGTACACAGACAACTTAGATTTTACTTAAACAGGACAAAATCTCGAAGAAAATCTGAACAACTACTGGTGGCATTTGCTGCAGGGGCAGAGGGAAAGGCTATTTCAAAGCAGACTATTTCCAAATGGAAAAGCCATTGTATTCGTTTCTGCTATATGCACCATGGTAAAACTATCCCCCAGGGGATTAGATATCATTCCACCAGGCTACATCTACTTCTACAGCCTTTCTCAGAGGTGTTCCTGCCAGAGACATTCTAGAAGCTGCTACCTGGAGCTCAGTTCATACGTTCACCAAACGTTACCATTTACCTTTCTTCTCTAAATCCAGAGCTGGCTTTGCTACTGCTGTCTTGCAGGGCCTTATAGCTGGTCCTAATACTGTATAATTTCCTCCACCCTACCATAGCTTTGGGAATCTACCCAAATGTAATGACTGCAACAGTGAAACACGAAGAACATAGTACAGTTGTTTACACTTACCATAAATGTAGATGTTCAAGTGTATTCACTGTTGCAGTCCTGGTTACCCTCCCTCCAGCCCCCTATTTTTCTCTGACTATACCTACACTTCCTTTCACTATGCTTATAAGCCATTTTGGTGTATTTGCTTTTGGGATTGGAGATGTATATTTTTTTAGTTGCTCCCCATTTGGGGGGCACCTGACATCTGGGGCAAGAAAAACTGATGTAATGGCATCGGCTGCATGTTTTATACCCCTGACGACCTGACGTCATGGAAAAAGGGACAGCAACCGACACAGGACCCAAGACTTTGTTAATCAGGCCGACTAAGGGCAACCTGCCAGCAGATTACCCAAATGTAATGACTGCAACAGCAAATACACTCGAGCATCTACATTTATTGTAAGTGTACACAACTGTACTTTACAAGCCCTTGTGCAGAGAACCTTTTCTATAAGGAAAGTGCATTTGTGTGTGTACTAGCCCTTCCTTGAAGCCAAAGTTCTTATACAGTCCATTAACCCGTCTGTCTTCCCAAATGCTCCAAATAAAGGACAACTATTTCTGCACTCATTTAGATGTGCATAAACTACTCAGATTCTACTTGCACAAAAGCCCACAGAAAATCTGATCGGTTTTGCGGGGTTTGCTAAATATGTGAAAAGGAGACTGATTAACAAACCATTTCTAAGTACGTAGCCAGTTGCATTATTGTCTGTTACAAACCTCGTGGAAAGCCAGTACCGGGCAGAGTAAGAATCCACTCCACTAGGGCACTTAGCAGCAGCTACAATGGCCTTCCTTTGAGGAGCACCTATGCTTGGTGCCCTGAAAGCAAGCCATGTAATCCTCAGCTTACATATTTTTCAAGCACTTACAAAGGGGCTTCTGCTTCTTGAGGCAGAGCATGGTTTACCTCATCCAGTTCTATAGGGGCTCGTCTCCCTTGCCCTTTCATGTAACCCATCCTCCCATCTTTCTGTAGCTCTGGCAGTCTTTCAAGCTCAATTACTGCAACAGTGAAACATGATGGACATAGTACAGTTGTGTGTAGGTACTCAAGATAAATATAGATATTCAACTATCTTCACTGTTGCAGTATCTGTTCCCTCTCACCTAATCCCTATTCTCTCCTTTCCCGCTTGTCTTACAGGGTTGTGGTGGGTACCCTCCTCTGCTTTTAAGACCTTTCTCCTACTCCCCAGATAGGTCCCTTATTCCTTTATTATCCCAAGTTGGTGTGTTGGTCAAGTCTGGACTGGACATTTCCTGGTTACCCAACATCTACATTTATGCACTTACATAGCTGCACTACCTAACCTGCCTCTGGGTAGCTCACCTTTCAACCCTCCTAATGACTGTCACTAGAGATAACTCTGCCTTTTTGATGGGGACTTTGTTTGTGGCAGACAGGCCAAGTTGTATGGTAAAACTGAGGGCGAGCAGTGTTTCTGATGTTTGAGACCTTCCAGTACTCTCCCAAGAGATGCTGGCAACCTGACAGGCAGCACAGCTGTGGTAAGTGTGCAAGCAAAGTGGGATAGATTCCCGTCTCGTGTGCCTGGAGGAAATGAGTGTGTGGGATTGGGCTGCTACATCTTACCACTTTTTTATAACTACCTATGTTCCTAGTCAGACAGTTCAGGCCCAGATGCTAACTTCTAGCCAGAGACAAGTAGTGTAACATATGAAAAGAAGTAAATGGGCAAGATTTTCCATGTGGTAGGTCCCTTGTACTGCACCATTTTGTGCTGTCTTGGATTGTCACAAGTTTGATACTGGGCTGCCACTCTTTCATTGAAGGTACATTTTCCAGCCATATTCAGTTTTTGTCGGGGGTTTCTTATTATGCCTCCTTAAAAGCAAAGCTACACGTGCATCTACATTTATGGTAAATGCCCAACACAGCTGTACTTTTTTTCATGCTGACTCATATGGATGTAGGGTTTAATTTTATGTTTTAAAAAATTAAAAAAAGTACTCTTCCTAGTAGCTAGTGTTTTGGCTACATATGTTTCAGAACTACCAAGTTTTAAAGTACTATACATCATTTTCTGTAAAGATAGTGTTCTTGTAGCCTAACCCTTCATTTATGCCTGAGGGAGCTACGTAAGTGAACTTAAACTATTTTATTTGCTAGTATTCTTTTTTTAATATACTGTTAAGAATATTTGTTGTACTGCTTAAATGTACAGTTAAATTATTTGGACATGGCAAAATAATTCAGAAAAAAGTGATCAGAGTTTGCTTTCTTATGCAAAGCATAAGTTGAGCCAAAGTTTTCAAAGTCCACATAGTATAAATGGCTTTTGGAGTACATTATTTTCTCTCTTCAAAAATATCTAAAACTGTTGCAGAGCAAGCCAGAGGAGCATTCCACTAAAGCAGTTTCTGCTTTACAAGCCTCCTTAAAATGAAATGCCTCTCCAGGAGTATCTGTGCTTTTGCAACATGGTTTTCAGTGCACACTTTTGCATAGTACCACAAGCTTGAAATGATCTCAGGGTCTAAGTTGGCCTTCGGGTGTACTGTCACAACAAGGTGTATCCCATCTGACATCCATAATGCTATAGAGAGCTGTTTTGTAACTGTGCAATTATTTTGAAGAGATTTTTAAACTATTTTTTCTGCTATCTTTCAGAATGTAAAACTTTTGTCTTTCTGGTCCTTAGAGAGTGTACCCGAGGAGGCTTTTGCAATTTCATGCACCTCAAACCTATTTCTAGAGAGCTCAGAAAGGAGCTGTACGGACGGAAAAGGATTAGAAGGTATGTTTAGAAATGGATTCTAATTATTGATCTCTGTAGCTTGGAGTTAACAGTAAGCTTGCAGTTAATCTTGTTTTGTCATCATTGCCTGCTTACAAAGTTTTCTGTTTGCATTCATATGTATTTTTGTTTATATTTCTTAAGAAAAGCCAGGTTTTCAATTGAGAAAATAAGGATTTAGTTAGCAGATGTGATCTTGTAACATACCAACTTTGTCTTTCTCCTCACCTTCTTTGAAGTCTAACCTAGTTGCTAGCAGTTAACATTAACAAGCATGCAGAGTATGACTTTTGAAAATATTTAGTACATTTTGTCCTTGTATGTTAGAATCTCTTCAGATCTTCCTGTTGCACAGTGTTGAGTTTAAGCTTGAGTGTTTAATTCCCTATGTTAATTCTGTGCCTTCAAATGGGGTTTGCACTAGATAGTGTGTGGAATCGTGCATGTTGTAGTTAATTTCACGTTTCTACTTAGTATATTTAATTGTATTCTTAGTGTTTCACCTGTGCAAGATAATTTTTTTTATTAATTTATTTTTTTTTTTTTTGTATATGCAAAATGTTTTCTGAGTCATTTATTTACAGATGTAGTTTCATGGAGAGAGGGACAAGTCTTTGTGAGTTACTGTGGCAGCATGGCTGTAACTGGTTATTCTGCATTCATGACTGTAGATGGTTCACATCAGTTACACATGTATCCTTGTCACAGACCAGATCTAATAATACTACCTCACTCTCTTCCATTCTAAGCCATTTTGCACCCAATTTTTTTTCTTAGTTCAACTAAACTCCTTTCCTAGAATACCTTCAAGGAGTCTTGGTCAGAACAGCTGCAGTATTGTACCTTACAGGCATTTCTGGTGCTGCCTGTTTTCCTTGCTGCTCATGTGTGGGTGAATCTTTGAGTCTTTATGTCCAGGGTTTCTAAATCTAGAATGCTGTGGAAAGATGTTAGTGTCTCTGGACCCTTTATTCACACCTGGAATTTTTGACTTCTGTCAGATCTTAGTAGTGAATGCTTTTCAGAAGTGATTATCACAGCGAGGAGAACTTATTGGGGGGGGGTCCATTTCCTTTTCTGCTTACAGTGATTCCTTTTGCTGCCTAGGACTCCTGACAAACTTATGGCCCGCTGTACACTTCATCCTTAAGACCTCCCCATGTAGGAGTTCATCACCTTTTGTGGTCTTTTTTGCATGAGGTGTTTAGCAGCCATATCTGCAAGCCTTTATTCTTCCCCATGTTAACGGATACCTGACAGAATTTTGTTCCATGGTGATTGGCTTAGTTTTGAGATCAAACTGGGATTTTTTCCCATGGGTAGTTTCTAATGTACCTATAAAGCAGTGTGCATTCCCTTTTTAGTATTTTTTTTTTACCCCGGGATGCTTTCGGTAAAGAGAAAAAAAGTCTGTCTGCATTCAGCTTCAAATTCTTTATTGTAGTTGCCTTCTGCTGTTTGCTCTTTCAAGAGTATTGCATAATCTTTCCTAATACAAAGCCGTCAGACCCTCATTCTGAACATACTGTGTACAAAATTCTGGGGCACAGAATACCTAGCTTCAGAGAAGTCACTTTTTCAAAACCATTTTGTTTTGCCGCTTTGTCAGTGTACACTTCGTGTTTTTTGCCACAACTCCTTAAATGCTTAATTTCTGTAACATTTGTTCAGATAAGCTTGTGTAGAAGTGATGATCATCATAAAGGTTAAGGATCACTGCAACAGTATCGTTTGTAATGACTGACCGTTAGTTGCAGGTGGATTTTGCCTGTCCACCTTAATGTACAAAGCTTCTGGCACCCCCCAAGAGTTGAACTAGCCTGCTCCTCTTACAAAGTCAGTGGACTTGGAAGGAAGAATGGCAGTCTGCATAATTTTGTTTTTCTTTGCTTCAGCAGTTCGGTCTCATCCAGGCATTTTCCAGTGTGATTTATACCCATTTTGAAATTTTCTTACTGGTGGTGTTGCTTTGCTCTTGAGCTGTGTTGGTGTATTTCTGACTTGGGACTTTTTTCCATAATTCAGAAAGATTTCCAAGATTGATTAAAATTCTCTGAAGTCATCATCGGTAAATGTGGCTGTGAGAAATTCCACAATCATCTTCAGCACCTTCTTTATCCACTGAACACTGGATGTACTTCAAAATGAAAACTTTACTTTGTAGGGCCCAAAACTTTTAAGATGCTTATCAATCAGAAAAGGTTTCTTGTCTTAAACCATAGAATGTCTGTCCCTTCTGATAGTGGTTCTGGTAAGGGAAGAAAATGAGGCTCCCATAAGAGGGGAAAAAGAAAGCATTGAGGGATTAAGACAACAATGAGTGAGGCCTTAGCAGCCCTTTCAAACTTAAGAGGACCTGAAGATGTCAGCCCTGGTAAGGTAATGCCCCCCCCCCCCCCCAGCTCAGGCATGTTTGTAGCTCGTTGTTGTGCTCGCTCTTAGGATTTCTGACTGCAAACGCCTGAAGGCCAGCCTGAATTTCAGAGCTTTCAGCTTACTCTTCCTGGCTCAGCAAACTCTCACCACCTTCTGATGTTTGGATGTTGGTGGTATAAAGGACAATTTTCTGTTGCCATCTTCAGGTCTTTCTTGCCATAGTTTGATGAATGCTTCATACTTCGTGTGTCATCATTCTGTCAGGTCGGACTGAAGTCAGAAACTCTGATAAGCTTCCTTTGGGGAAATTTAAATTATTATCAGAAAAGGTATAGATAGAGCTTAAAAGTAAACAGATGTCAGAGGTGTAGGAAGCAAAGATTCCATGCAGGGATTACATCTGTTGTGTATGACATACCTGTCGCATGTCTTGTGTATTCAAATGAGACACTGAGGCATGAGATTGGTTCAAGTCATGTACTGTACATAAACATATCAGGAGCTGTAACTGGAACATGTACTTCAGACTTCATATGCTTACTGACTGACTACTGCTGACACATGTCCATCTCCATTCAAGGTAGCACTCACTGATTGTGCAAAATGGCATTGATCTCGCACATACTCAGTAACTTACATGCACGTGCTCTGACTACAGTGGCTGACTAGGTACAATATACAAACTAATCAACATTCTCCCTCTTTAATTTTGTTTGACATGCAAAATAGGAGAAGAAAGACATTTTCAGAGCTAGACAATATATCAACAGTTTAACAAACAAAACTGAGTTCAAGTCAAAGACTCGGAGCATTCTGGATTCGGTCTGGAAATTCTACGCGATCTGGTAACATAGAAACTTTGACTGGGTTTAGCAACAGGGGCAAAGTCCTGGAATTCTTTTGCAACATTATTTGAAGGAAGCACACTGTCCTTTTGAATTCGTGCAGGTGTAGATTCACTCTGTGAATGAGATTTCGCACAGTCTGTCTGCTGTCTCACTGTTTCGGAGACAGGTAACACATGTCTTCAATTCCATCTGAAATCCGTCCCTTATGATTGTATGATCTAAGATCTAAATTCTTCAGAAGTGTTCTTTACAATTCCCACTCTGTCATATCCTTTAAGATGTTTGCATTCTCACAACTTCTCCTTGTAATGGTCCAAGGGATTTACTGGTCTTATCATAGTACAACTTTTGTGACAGACGTTTTTTCTGAAGTTGAGCCTTGACCACTCTGTTCTTTATATTTGGTACGAAATGCCGAGATGAGCTCGACTCCCAACCTTCAATGAAGGCACGCCCATTTACGCACGCATGTCTTTCGAATGCTACCCAACCGCGGGGAGGACATGCATACTCCACACAGAAGGCACGCCCGCCGAGAATCGAACGGGAGAACCTCTTGCTGTGAGGTAACAACGCTACCGCCGTACCACAGCAGCAGGTAGTAAGTTAAGGAAAACATCGGTACCATCTCTTGAATTTCTCTAATAAACGTTTTTCACTCAACTGTATGTTCAGCTAACCCATTGGGTTGTGGATACTCAGGACTACTGGTAATATGAACCAAGTGCCCAAGAATCAGCAAATTTCTTAAACTGCTGACTTGCAAGCTGTACACCATGGTCAGACATGACTTTGTGCGGACTACCAAAGACAGAAAAATGTCTTCAATTTTGTAATGACTATACTGGATGTCAAGTTTCGAAGTAGGTGGATTTCAAACCAATTTGAGTAGGAGTCTGCTAACACTAAGTAATGTTGACCATTCCATTCAGAAATATCTGTAGCATCTGTCGACCATGGTAATTCGGGAATTTGGTGTAACTGAAGCCATTCTTTTTGTTTTGGTTTGGTGCTGTTGCAGATTGAACATGCTAAAGTTTCCTTCTCTGTATCTTTGGACATAGAAGGCCAAAATACAAAGTCTCTTGTCCTTTTGGTTGAATCAGTACCTGGGTGACCACAATGCAAGATTATGATATACTCTTGTTGTAATGCTTTAGGAATTATCACTGTTGGACCTTTCATGATGATGCCATCTTCCAAATGCTGTTGAATGTCAAGTGGTAAACTGGTTTGTCATGTTGGCCATCCTCAACTGATAAAGTTTTTCAGCTTCTGGAGAATTGGGTCGGAAGCTGTGTGATTTCTCAGCTCTTCAGGGCGTGATGTCGAAAAAATTCTGACTTCCTTGACTTCAAAGTCTGCTGTTTCATTTTCATGCTGGTCTGTTTGTCTGGGTGCGTGTGACAAAGCATCAGCAAGGTACAAGTATTTGCCCTTTTTGTAAACAATACTGAAATTGTACTTTTGCAATTTTTAATATGCGTTGCAATAGTGCTGGGGCAGTATGCATTGTTTTTTTTTTTTTCTTTTCAAAATTGTCACTAATTCTCTGTGATCAATCTCCATTTGGATGGGTCTGCCATAAATGTAATCATTGAACTTTGAACATATGAACACTACTGCCAAAAGTTCTTTCTCTGTGTGTGTGTGTGTAATTCATCCCTGTTTGGGTTAAAGTTCTTCTCACATAAGCTACTAGTATGCCTTCTTGAAGACATGCTGCACTAAGGCCATACTTTGAAGCATCAGATGAAAGAGTTACAGATTTGTGAACATCGTATATCTCAATGTGGTTGGACTGACAGTTTTCTTCAGGATATCAAATGCTCTTTGGTGGTGGTCCAACCAGGACCAGTATACATACATTTTTGTCAGCTCACGTAATGGTACAGAAAGCTCACATAAGTCTGTGATGAGCTTTCCTAAATAGTTGACCATACCTAGAAAACGCAGTAAATGTGACATTCTCTGGAACTGGCATCTGAATAATTGCTGCTGTTTCATAGTTTCATAGTATAGTACTAGGCTATCTTTCCTGGGGCATTTGTAAGCCTAGCCATAGTGATGTGGCTTTTGCCACCCCATGAAATGGTACAAAAATGTACAGAATAAATCTAGAATACTGTGCCTCTGTCTAGTAGTGACACAGTGAAGGTCCCCTTATATAATAGAATTAGTTTTGTGGTAAACAATGTCCCACATAAGTAACGTCTTTCAGTTTGAATTTACATTTCTATGGATTCAGTTCAGTCCCATTCTCAGACTGTCTTTGAGGCCTAACAGTGACAGCACATGTCTTTTGACTATGTAAAATTGCAAGTCATAGCTGTTTTCAGCAGAATGGCATGAAAGAACTACTGTCTGTTTGGCTGTCTTCACCACTATAAGCAACTAGTTTTACACACTTTGCTGAATCAAGTTTCTCACCAGCTTTTAGTTTAGCAAACATTTGTGCTGATAACATTGCACTTAGATCCATTGTTTACTTTAAGCTCTACAGGCTTGCCATTAATCTGCACAGTACAAAATATTTCACTCTTTGCTGACAATTGATAGTGTACTGTATTAACTTTGTTTAATCGATCCTAGAGACACCATCAACATAGAAAGTTTGTTCACAGCTAAGTTTGCCGGTCTCTATCTGATCTACTTGCTTCTTCAGTTCCTCTTATAAGTCTGCAACACTTTAGACTTGCAAAGTCTTTTGAAATTATTCCACTTTTTATGTTTGTGACATTTGCTGACCAAAAGCTAAACACTTTTTTTTCTGTTTAGGTTCATAACTGCATCCACAATTGCGACAGTTGAGTGAGGTTGGGAGCAGCACTACCTCAGTTTATAATTTCTTTTTCATCTTGACTTTCTGCTCCTGTACACTCAACATTCGCACTAGCAGATGCTGCAAACATGTCTTTCTCATTTGAAAGTATATTCATCTGCTTTCCTGTAATCTCATGTATTTGGCAAAACTCAGTGCCTTCGCTCAATGTTAATTCACTATCTTGAAGCAAAGTCTTTCTCACTGCATCCATTATTAACACCACATACAAGACCATCTTTTATCAGCTCATCTCGTAGATCACCAAATGTAGATGTTTTTGCTTTGTCTGTAAGGCATTCTGGAGTAGTTTCACTAGGTTTTTGATTTCTTGTGTAAAGTTTGTGCCTTTCCATTGTAATATTCATTTGAGGGTTACACATTTCTCTAAATTTATGTTTAAGCACTCGGGGTCTTCCCAAGTTTCAGCCTATATCACAATACATCTTCTGTTCTCCTGTCCTGCATGTACAGCAGGTGCATACACAAATGAACATTCTCGCTCAGTGGCCTCTGAGGCAGCAAACTTGAGAAGTATAAATGCTCTTGTATGTGCGTCTTTATCGGAAAATGCAGCCTGTATGAAAATGTATTCTTGCTGAAACATTCCCCAGTTCTCTGCAATATTATCATCAAACACTAGCGGTTCAGATCTGTGAAATCCCGCTGCCATAACAATAAATTTCTTTTAAACAGAAGTATAATTTTGCTGAAGTATACAACAGTGTCTCTGAAAATGCTTTATTTTAACACTGCAAATATCTGGAACGCTCTGGACACTTTGAAAAATCGTAGTTACTGCAAAAAAGTCATACTTTGTGAAAAAAAATGTTTGAAATTTTAGTCTTTTCGATCATTTTAAACACTTTGGCGATTATTTCAAACACTTAAATCATTGTGTTGCTATTTCGGACATTTTGAATAACTCAGTAATTATTTTGAACACTTTGAATGCTATGCCACATGTTTGGCGACTGAAAAATCATTTAAACAAATTTAAGTACCTTTGAGTAACAACTGACCTGTTTTCGAGTTCACTCATATATATTACTCCACTTCTAACTGTGCACCTTATGGTTTGCAATCTGCTTTAACTTCAGATCCCATTCTGACACCATGTCACATGTCTCATGTATTCAAGTGAGACACTGAGGCACAGGATGGGTTCAGGTTGTTTATTGCACATAAACACTTCAGGAGCTGTAACTGGAACATGTAGTTTGAACTTCATATGCTTACTTGACTGACTCATTACTTTTAACACACTCACATGTGCGTCTTCATTCAAGCCAGCACTCACACTGACTGACTATGCAAAATGGCACTGATGTCGCACGTGCTCAGTAGCTTGTATGTACGTTCTCTGACTACAGTGGTTGACTAGGTACAATGTAACTGATCTACCCAGCTGTCCCCAGTGCATGTACTTCAGTATCACAATTGTAGAACTCGTGTATAAGATGTTCATCGTGTTTCACTGTTGCAGTCATTACTCTTGGGTTATCCTGCTGGCAGGCTACCCTCAGTCGGCCAGAATTCCAAAGTCTAGGTCCGGCGCCGGTTGCTGTCGCCTCTTCCCTGACGTCAGTGCACCAGGGGTATAAAAGACGCAGCCGACACCATTTCCTTCAGTCTTTCTTGGCGCCCGAAGTAAAAGCAGTTCGCAAGTGCCGGTCGGATAACTCCTGAGATTTTCAAATCCGAATTTCAGAACCGAAGTCTTCATTAAAGCCAAAGTACCCCGTTGGGGAAACTTTTTTTCTTGCTCCAGACCGATGTCAGAAAAAGTTAACCATTTTATTTCTTGTGGGAAGCAAATACCTCATAAGGATTTTCACTCTTACTGTATTCCTTGCCTAGGCCCTGGTCACAATGTTGCTAGCTGTCTGTTTTGTGCTAGATTTAACCGGCGCACTATTAAGCACTGGTTCAATTTTGCATTTCATTACTTTGGCCGAAGATTTAATTATATAATGCCGTCGGAACAGCCGACACCCGGAGTTTACAAAAACGCAAGGACAAGGAAAAGGATAGGCATCCGAGGTCCAAAACCGTCAACGAAGCCTCTGCTAGGCCAGTCGCCGGTTCTCAGTGAGGTGCTTTCGCAGCCCCTGGCACCCGCTACCTAAGAGCCAGGGGCCGCTTCCGACTCCCACGTGGAGCCCACTGGGCCTCGGGATACTCAAGGTTTTGGACACTCGGAAATCATTCTCTCAGATGAGTCCGGAGCCGCTGAGCAGGCATCTGCTTCTGAGGGTGTCTTCTGACCTACACAACTATATATTAAGCCATCTTCAGCTTCAAAGACTAAAGCAACTCTAAAGACAAAGAAACAAGTACAGCATGCTCCAACTCAATCTCCCATGCCTAAAAAACAGATGCTCAAAATGGCCGAAGACCTAATTACTTTGATCAGGGGCTCCCATCCCCCTCCTGATAAGAGGCCTAGGCAAGAGACAGAGTATGATTCTTCTGATCAGGTTTCTATTTTCTCTGATTCCTCCTCTGAACAGGATTACTCCATGCTTCCCTATGAGGATTCTGATGCGGAAGAATCCATTCCTTCAGCCTTTCCTCCTGAGGATTATTCCTTTGGGGAAACCCTGTTCTAGACATTGTAGATGTATTTTCAGAGTCCGGCCTGTCCCCTGACTCTCTACACCCTGCACCTGCTAAGCCAGACAGATACTACAGGGTCCCGGATTCCCATAAATTTCTATATAAAAACCCCGCTGTTGACCCAGAAACTATATCTCAGTGTCCGAAAGGGGTTAAAGCTTCCACTGCAAAAAACCCTGTCCCCTCTGATAGGGATTCTAGGGCTCTAGACAGATGGGGAAAAAAGTCTACACTTCTGCTACCTTAGCTGTGCTAGACATTGTAGATGCCAAAACAATCAGATCCTGCACAGCCAACTCAGGACCTTAAATCTGGCAGCATGCAGCCATTCAGAACACTCCTGTTACAAAAGCTGATGTCCTTCATGGATGCATCTGCAGTCATAACAAATGGGTTGTCCTGTCGTCAGGCAGCCCTTCGGTCGGCCGGATTCCAAAGTCTGGGTCCGGCTGATGTCGCACTTCATCCGGCGTCATCTCTGCTGGTCTTGGTATAAAGGCATCAGCCGGCGCCATTTTCCTCAGTCTTTCTTGCGGCGTGGCGCCCAAGCAGAAGCTGTTCAGTGCCGGTCGGTCAGATCCAGAGATTACTACTACCGAATACTCAAGACTTCTAAAAAGCTAAGTACCCCGTTGGGGACTCTTTCTTGCCTCAGCCGATGTCAGAAAAAGTCAATAACTGTTTAACTTGGGGGGAAAAAAGTTTACACCTCTGCTACTCTCTCAGCTAGAGCTTTAAACTGTCAGTTTCATATGATCCAATACCAAGAGTTTATGCTTGATCAGTTAACTAAAAAACTGTCCTCTGATTAATCCTTAGATAAGAAATATGTGTTAGAAATGGTGAATAACATCCAACAGGTTAGTAACCATTCCTTAAAATGTGGCTATGATGCACTGGAGGCTTCATTTAGATCAGCCATGACTGGCACAGTGATAAGAAGGCATGCATGGTTGAAAGAACAGGTCTTACCGGATCATGTTAAAGCAAAGCTATTAGATGCTTCTATGGATAAGGCCAGTCTATTTGGTACACCTGCCCAGCAAGTAATGAAGAAAATGGAAGAAAAGGCAAAATCTGTACAAACAGTTAAAGATTTCTTACAGGTTCAGCCCCCAAGGTTTAGCAGGAACTGGCCTGCCAAAAATTGGTCCTTTCCTGACTCCACAAGATCCCAAAGGGGCAGGAATAGACGCTCTAGAGGCAGAAATCAATCCAGAGGAGGTGCCTACAGGGGACGACAGTGGCAAGGCAATAACCGAAGCACAGACACAACCACTGCCACTGCAACAGGACCATCACAGTGACTTGAATCTGACACCGCCTACCAGGGAGCAAATAGCAGCACCATTAGGCGGAAAGTTAGCCTTATTTTCGAAAAATTGGCACTATATCACAAAAGACAAGTGGATTTTGCAAACCATAGACCAAGGCTACCAGTTCCACTTCCACACCTTACCAGTAAAAAGAGGAATGCCAAACCTACCTCCAAATCAAAAAATAGAAGCTCTACAGCAGATAGCGGAATTAACAAAGATGAGAGCTGTGGAAAGAGTACCAATAACAGAACAGGGCAAAGGATTCTACTCCAGACTCTTCCTAGTACCAAGAAAGAGAAAGTTGGAGACCTATTCTCGACCTGTCCGTCTTAAACACATACATCATTGTCCCAAAATTCAAAATGCTGACCCTACAGCAACTTCTTCCCATGCTGGGCAAGGAGTGTTGGCTGGTAACTCTAGATCTCAAGGAGGCATACCTGCACGTCCCCATTCGACCAAATTGCAGAAGATACCTCAGATTTCTTGCAGGATCAGAGCATTATCAATTCTCAGCATTGCCCTTTGGCTTATCTACTGCCCAGAGTATTCACAAAATGCCTGGCATCAGTAATCGCTCACTGCAGACTACAGGGAATCCAAATTTATCCATACCTGGACGATTGCCTGTTACAAGCGGACAACAAAAGCAAGCTGACAACAGATTTACAAAGGGTCATTTACTTGCTACAAGCCCTGGGATACACAGTCAATTTACAAAAGTCAAGGCTGATACCATCCCAAACAAGAACATTCTTGGGCGGAATTGGACACAGTAAAACAAATGGCATTCCTAACTGCAGAAAAACAAAAAGAGCTCCCTCTTTACTTCTTGGCATTAACAAAGCAGAACAAACTAACAGCAAGAAAAGTTCTGCAGGCCTTGGGCTTCATGGCATCATGCATAATCTTGGTCCCACATGCCAGACTGCATATGAGAAAGCTACAGTGGTACCTAAAGAATTTATGGTCTCTGCACAGGCACAGCTTAGAAACAGAAATCCCACTAATCCCATGCCTAAAACAGGAGTTCCTATGGTGGGCTCAAGCATGCCAGTCAAACCCAGGCTTACCCTTCCACAACTTTCGAGCAAGCCAAACCATCACAACGGACGCCTCAGACCTAGGATGGGGGGGCGCACATGCTGGACAAATGCATACAAGGATTGTGGACTCAAGACCAGCTGCACCTGCACAGAAACCAAAAGAAATGCTGGCAGTAAAACTGGCAATCCAAAATTCAGACCATTCCTCAAAGAAGGCCATTTGATGATAAGGACAGACAACACCACAGTCATGTGGTACATCAACAAACAGGGAGGCACTCATTCATACCCCCTATGCAGAATGACTTTGGACCTTTGGAATCTGGCTCTCAGCTACAACATCCAGTTACAGGCAATATTTGTGCGGAAAGAGAACACCCTAGCAGACATGTTAAGCAGAACCACCTCGGATGCTCACTAATGGATGCTACACCCGGACATCTTCAAGGCCATCACAAAGAAATGGGGAATGCCACAAATAGATCTATTCGCTTCCCCACTCAATCACCAGCTCAAAAAAATTCTGCACAAGGACATTCCACCCACTTGCATGGAAGGTGGACTCTCTATCTTTCAGCTGGAAAGGCCTGACAGCATATGCATTTCCACCTCTTCCCTTGATGCACAAGGTACTACTGAAAATCAAAGAGGAACGTCCAAGGATAATCCTGATAGCTCCGAATTGGCCAAGACAACACTGGTACCCATTGCTGAGGAGCATGTCTCGGGAGAGAATGTGGTCAATACCCTGATGCCTTTGATGTTAACTCAGAACAACTACAACATCATGCATCCAAACCTAAAAACCTTGCAACTGACTGCCTGGAACATCACATAGCAGCAACTAACCCAGACCTTTCCCAAAGGGTTAAAGACATTATCCTTGAGGCCCGCAGACCTTCAACAAGAAGGAACTATGCAGGAAAATGGAAAAGGTTTGTCATTTGGAGTACTGAAAGAGGAAAAGATGTGTCGAACATAGATATTGCTAACATTCTGGAGTACTTGGCAGAGCTTCTACATTCAGGCCTGTCCTATTCCTCCATCAAGATACATGCATCAGCTATTTCAGCAGAATACAGCTTCGCTCCACCTGTCTTTTCGCATCCTCTACTCAGGCAGTTCCTCAGAGGTATCAAGAATGTAAAACCTCCTAGGAAACCACCATTACCAGCATGGGACTTGAACTTTGTGCTAGAAAAGTTGACACTCCCTCCGTTTGAACCAGCAGCAACAGCAGATCTGCAACACCTGTCATGGAAAACTGCTTTCCTACTGGCAATTACCTCAGCAAGGAGGGTTTCGGAACTACAGGCCTTAATGGCAGTGCAACCCTTCCTAATCTTCCATCAAGATAGGGTGTCCATGAGAACTAATCCTACATTTATGCCAAAGGTGGTATCCAGAGTGTCTTTAAACCAGGCAATCCACCTACCTACCTTCTTTCCCAATCCACAAAACAGGGGGGAAAGAATGCTGCATACCTTGGATGTACATAGACAGTTACGCTACTACCTGGACAGAACCAAAAGTAACAGAAAAACTGACCGGCATTTAGTAGCCTATGCAACAGGAAGGGAAGGAAAAGCAATTTCCAAACAGACAATCTCCAAATGGATAGGAAATTGCATAAGATTCTGTTACTCCTACCATGGAAAACCAATTCCACAGAACATAAGACCTCATTCTACAAGGGCTACAGCCACTACCACAGCTTTCTTACGAGGAGTGGCAACCAAGGACATTATTGAGGCGGCTACTTGGACCTCCGTGCATACATTTGCCAAGCATTATAATTTACCTCTATACTCTAGTTCCCGAGCAGGGTTTGCCACTGCTGTACTGCAAGGGATCCTAACTACACCATAATTTTTCTTCCTCCACCCCTAGTTTGGCTATGGTATTCTACCCATTTGTTATGACTGCAGATGCATCCATGAAGGACATAGTACAGTTTTGTACCTACCATAAATGTAGATGTCCGAACTGGATAGCATCTGCAGTCAGGATTACCCTCCTTCCCTCTGTGGTACTCCTAGGGTATTTACCCTCCTAATAGCTAGCTGGGGAGTCTCGTATGGTGTATTTGTTTGTATATATGTACATACATGCTTATTTTTGTGTTTGCCTTCTACTTTTTGGAAACATTGGCATTTATCCAAAATTTAGCCTTCCAAGAGGGCAACTGGCATCTGGGGCAAGAAACACTGAGGAAAATGGCGTCGGCTGATGCCTTTATACCCGAAGACCAGCAGAGATGACGTCGGGTGAAGTGCGACATCAGCCGGACCCAGACTTTGGAATCCGGCCGACCGAAGGGCTGCCTGACGACAGGACAACCCATTTGTTATGACTGCAGATGCTATCCAGTTCGGACATCTACATTTATGGTAGGTACAAAACTGTACTTTATGGATGTTATCTTGGAAGCCAGGAGGCCCAGTACCAGAAAATCTTATGCAGAAAAATGGAAGAGATTCTGTGCTTGGAACCAGCAACAAGGCATTGACACGTGTGTACCAGATATCCCTCAGATTTTACAATACCTAACTGAGATGCTGAACAAAGGCCTTTCTTTCTCATCAATTAAGATTCATGCCTCTGCCATTTCAGTCCATTACAATACGGAACCACCTATCTTTTCTCATTCTTTAATAAGGCAGTACCTCAGAGGGGTCAAAAACATCAGGCCTCCAAGGAGAGCACCGATTCCGGCCTGAGACCTCAATTATGTTTTGGAAAAACTCACACTGCCTCCTTTCGAGCCAGATATAACATTCTTATCCTGGAAAACAGCTCTGCTCCTAGCAATAACCTCTGCCAGGCAAGTCTCTGAGTTACAAGCACTCATGGCTGTGGAACCTTTTATCATTTTTCATCTAGACAGGGTTTCTCTGAGGACAAACCCTATATTTATGCCTAAGGTGGTGTCCAGTGTGGCCCTCAAACAAACCATTCACTTGCCTACCTTTTATCCAAATCCACAGAACAAGGGTGAGAAAATCCTGCATTCTTTGGACATACACAGGCAGTTACGCTTCTACTTGGACAGAACTAAAGCTTTCAGAAAGACTGAGCAACTTTTAGTGTCATATGCTGCAGGATCACAGGGAAAGGCTATCTTAAAACAGACCATTTCTAAATGGATAGGTCATTGCATCCGTTTCTGCTATTTTCAACATGGAAAGTCAGTGCCTAAGGGCATTAGGTCTCATTCCACCAGAGCAGCAGCCACTTCAGTAGCCTTTCTCAGAGGAGTTCCAACCAAAGATATTTTAGAGGCTACAACTTGGAGTTCAGTGCACACTTTCACAAAGCACTACCACTTACCTCTTTACTCTAAGTCCAGAGCAGGCTTTGCCACTGCAGTTCTGCAGGGCCTCATAGCCTCTCCTAACCCTATTTAGCCCAGCCACCCATCCTCAACTTTGGGATTCAACCCAAGAGTAATGACTGCAACAGTGAAACACGATGAACATAGTACAGTTGTGTACCTACCATAAATGTAGATGTTAGAGTGTATTCACTGTTGCAGTCCAGGTTACCCACCCACCATCCCCCTTTCTTTGCTGGGACTTATCTGCACTTCTCTATCCTATACAACCTTTTTGGTGTATTTGCTTGTAGATGAAGGAAATGTTATTTTTGTGCATGCATTTTTATTGGCTTATTTTTCAGCCTACCATTTTGGGGGCACCTGACATCTGGGGAAAGAAAAACTGAAGAAAAGGCAGTCGGCTGCGTCTTTTATACCCCTGGCGCACTGATGTCCGGGAAGAGGTGACAGCAACCGACGCCGGACCTAGACTTTGGAATTCTGGCCGACCTGAGGGTAGCCTGCCAGCAGGATAACCGGAGAGTAATGACTGCAACAGTGAATACACTCTAACATCTACATTTATGGTAGGTACATAACTGTACTTTCTTTAAAGTACTTTCAGACGAAAGCATGTGGTTGGCATAAGCACAATATGTTGTCTAACAGTCCCACTTCAAGACTTCGCCAGAATGATGAAAGAGAAGCTTCTGAAGAAATGTTCTGGGAGGTAGCATGATTTTAGTATCCAGCAGTCCTCCAGGCTCAAGGTAGCCAGCACCTGCAGAAGAAGTTGAAGGGAATTGTAACGAGGTTGAGGTCACCAGCCCATGTTCCAAAGCAGAATATACCCAGACAAAGACCCAGTTCACTGAAGTTTAAGCAGTTGTCACTTGGTTTGCTCTAGCCACATCTGACTGGGGCTTGGCTTGTGTCCCCAAGTTTTTTTCCCAGTACCTTTTCAGGTTAGCTCAAGATGTCGTCTAGTTTGAAATCCAGGCAGCCAACCTCAGAGGCCCCTCTTCAGGTGTTTCCCGCTGCCAAGAAAAAAAGTAGCCGCCTCCTCCCCTTATGGACTCTGTCACCTGTGACTCTTGGAGGCAGGTGGCTTATGTAGACCAGCTTTCCCCAGTTGTCTTCATGGATGCTGATTCTGAGCGAACTACACAAGCTAAAGTTGACCTTTTCCTCCAAACGTATAAAAATTAAAACCCTAAAAAGTGGGAAGATTTTAGAAGTTGCAGACTGACTTCAAATGTAGACTTATGAGGCCTCAGAGCAAAGAAGCCCATGGGGAGCAGCTGTTATTCTCCGCAGTATTCTGTTTTCCTCCTGTCTCTCCCTCAGAAGAAAATTACCCAAGACTGTTTGGTCTTACAGGTCATAGTCAAGCTAAAGCTTGCAATTTCTAAAGACACCATAGTTCCCAAGTATCCCACTCTACCCAAAGAATAGGTGCATCTAGTTCCTCAACAAGTAGATAGCCTCCCAGCACAGATCCACAAAAGAACGATAAACAGGATTTTACTCAAGTCTCTTCCTGGTCCCTTTTTTAAGGTAATTTTGGAGTCCCATACTAGTTCTTTTCTTGAGGAATAGGTACTTGCTAGTCTCAAAATTCAGAATGCTGCTTCTGCAAAAGCTTTTCTCCCAAGTTATTGTCCAGAGCCATAATGGTGACCCTAGATGCTCATCCATAGTTCACTGTTAATTACTCCTGTGAATTCCTTCCTTGCTGAAGCCCAAGGCCAGGCCACATACTGCAGACTTTGATCCTTCTCCCACATACTGATGGATGCTGTCTTATTTTAGAATATCGTGGCTGTAAAGGCTCATTGACTGTTGTCATCTTCAGTTCTTTTGTGCCATCTGAGTCCAGTCCAACATTGCGCAAGTACCCATTATGAAACATTTCATTGTGTCTTAAATGTTGTATTGTAGATGTCAGCAAAAACTTCAAATAACTGTTCAGAATGTTGTGCAGAGCAAATTCTCCACCAGGCTTATGTCACTTTTACAGCACCCTCTAGTGTCACACTCTATCAAAGCCTCTGGTGAGACCACTAGGGAAGGCTGCCATACTTGGCATAGTGCTGATGTCCACTTGGGCTAACCACCTCCCAGCATCACTTGAATCCATAACTGCTAGGAAATGCTGGGTTCTGATAAGAGTCCTCATTACAGATGGGTAGTGGGTAGAGTCACCATGATTTATGTTCGTGGAAAGATAGAGGACCATTTTCAGTTTGAAGCTGCCTGCCCTGAGACCACTGGCCTTGACTGCTGATGCTACTCATTTACAGGCACAGTTTTACAGCCCCAGTCTCCCAAGGTTATAGTTGTTTTGGCCCAGTCTGTCACATACCTCTAAGACCTATTTGCAGGATTTTAGGTTATCTGAGAATCTGATGGATTTTGTGAGATCCAGGGAATGTTCTGAAAAGCAGCCATCCCCAGTAATTGCTGCTGCAAAAAAGTGACCATTCCCCAAAAGGGTCCTCTGATTCCTCCTGATTCTGAAGAGAAGCAGCTTACATATATGCACCAACTTTCTAAAGGTTTATATGCCAGTTCAGGGCCTGAAGATGACCTGTGTTCAGCATTTTCTCCACAGGACCTTTCTGTTTGGGACACTGTAAAATGAGCACTTTAGTTGGGAGGCTCAGAAATATCCACACTCTGAGTCTCCAACAGTTCCTCGACCTTCCTGAACCCAAATACTTGTCTGTTCCTCCAGTGCTGGAAATGGTGAATGATGTGATTCAGGACTCATACTTGCAGCCCGACTGCTAGCCCCCCTGCCCCTAGGAAAAGTGCATGATTCTCACAAGCATCTCTACAAAAACAGTGTCAGATCCTGAAGTGGTGCCTTCAGTCGAAGGAGTTCAAAGGTTGCTCTTGAAGAACCCACTACCAAGTAATAGCAGAGCTCTGGAAAATTTCACATGAAAGGTTGTATTTTATCGTCCCTTGCCATGAGATCTTTGACCTGTCAGTTTCATATGATTAAATACCAGGAAACTCTCCTGGATCAGATGAAACTTAGAGGGAGGATAAGGACCTTCTAAAGGAGTTGCTGCATTTTGTGCACTGCTAGATGTTCATTGTGTTACCCTGTTGTAGTAATTAGCTCTGGGATTTCCTGTCATTGGAAACCCAGGGCCAGTCTATATACCAGCGACTTGTTCTGTTCCCCCAGGGCAAATAGGCACCAACTTGTCTGATGTCATGTGATCAGCTTATAAAGGGTCGTCAGCCAGCATAATTTCCCCGAGTTCTTTCTTGCCGTCTGAGTCCAAAGTACCAGCATCAACAAGTATGTTGGTTCGCCTAAAGCCAGAGATTGAGATTCAAAGCTTAGTGCCTCCAGGAGGAATCTGTCTGAACACATTTTCCAGGCATTTTTAGATGTCTGTTAAATCTAATGCGTTTAGGGTGCAGAAAGCAAATCCCCCAGTGGGGACAGGTCTGGAACATGATGTGCCTAGCTGTCCTCAGTACTTTGCATTCTCTTGTGAACCAGTGGATGTAGGGCCATGATACTTCAAAAGTACATAGGGCAGCATAGAAAACAATGGTGGCCTACACCCGCCATGGCATCTGTCATTTGAGTTCCTACAGAAAAGTTGGAGAGTCTGAAAGAAAGCTGTAGAACTGGATGGCAGCTTCTGTTTCTGGTAGCCATACCAGGCTTGAAATTGTTGAAGGTGGTGAGGTGCCTTTGCAGCTTTCTCCAGCAATCTAGCACAATACCTAGTTCTCTTGAGACCTTTTCAGAGGCTGTCATGTCATCAGTGCTATTCGTGTCTACTTGGGTAGAGCTCTCCCAGGCGTTGGATGGGTCAGAGCTACTACGTAGACACTGGCTTCTAATGACCACATCCTGGAGCCAGAGGTGGTGGTCCGTTGCCCTCATCTATCTGAGGAGAGATCCTGGAGACTGGATTCTGTTTGCAGCTCCTACCCTTACTGTGACATACCCATGTTTATGCCAAAACTGCCAAAGACAAAAAAGCCTGTAGTCTGTTGCCTGAGCCACCTGGGCCTTAGACACACCACTTGCAGACTTACACTGGCTGAGGACTTCTGGACATTTTGATGTGTAGGTAGCTGGGCCCCGAAAACTCTCTTGCTTTAGGAATCTGTCCTGCAAAAAATAAAGTGGGTCTTTCCTCTCGGCGTTCTTCAGAGATTCGTATGGGAGAGTACAGTTGGCATATTTGGACCAGCTCTCCACAGCATCATTTGCCAACTGAGTCTGATGATCTTGCTTTAGCTTCACCACCTGAGGACCTCTCTTTTGGAAAGAGACTTCATGAAATGAGTCGTTCAGTTTGGGTATCTTAGAAATGTCATCGATACAAGAAAAAAGTTAGACATTTCCCTGTTTTCGTAAGCATGTCCCTTTCTCAGTTCCTTAACTTTCATAAGCACGTCCCACTTTCAATTCCTTGGCCTTTGTAAATACACCCCTTTTTTGGATCCTTGGCCTTCTTAACCATACATCTCTTTCAGTTCCTTCAGTCTTGAAAGCCGTGGATGATATTCAGAACACTTCTTTGCAGTTTGACTCCCCGCCTCCTGGCCTGAGGAATCTGTGCTTAAATCCCACAGACGTCTGTACAAAAACCCAGTGTTGGATCCTGATGTGGTTTCAGAATCCAATGGAGCCAAGGGCTACATTTCTAAGAGCCCTTGCCAGATCAGGAGAGGAGTCCTTGATAGATTTGACATAAAAGTCTACACTGCTACTACCTTGATCATGAAAGCTTTAATTGGCCAATTTCATATAATTAAATACCAGGAGTCTTTCCTTGATCAAGTGAAATAAAATAATCTTGTCCAGAGGAAGGAAAGCTTACTTGTACTTGAAGTCCAGCTCTGCCCCAGGAAAATCACCCTGATGGAGGGCTGGAGATTTGTGGAGGTTGAAAGTAAATCCCAGATTTGAAAGGTATTCTGTGGTTAATTGGAAGGATGCTCTGAATTCCTCCATAGTAGCTTTCTGAATGAGGCAGTCATCCAGATAAGGGTAAGATTCCTTAACCAGTGTTTCCATTCCATCATGAAAAGGGACTAGCGAGTTCCTGAGGCTCATGGCTTCTTGTATCATCATGGTGTAACCCCTAGTCATGGTGTATATGAGGGAAATTCAGTTGTACCTTAAGTATATCCATTACTAGCACCAGCAGTCCTTACAGGTTTAAATCACTTTCCTTCCTTGTATCAAGAAGGAACTCTGGAGGATTCAAACCTACTGACTAAACCCCCCAGATTTCCTGATAAAGCGCAGGTGAAATCCCCAGTCCTCACAACAGATGCCTCAGACGTGGCTTTGGATACTCACTCAGGAAAAGTGCAAGGCAGCTCAGACAAGCTCCTTCAAGGCAAAACATCTGTCTAAAGGAAACTGTTTGAAGGCTAGAAGAGCTTTTTGTACTACAAAGTGGACAGCAGGCACTCTGCTAGTGAGAATGGATTATGCCACAGTAATATGTGGTACATTATCAAACAAGGATTCTCTTTACTATCTGTGCCAGATGACCATGTGTCTGTGGGAAGACAGTACAGCATACCTTTAGTTATCCGGAGTTCTGCCACATTTTTGGTCCGTTTCACATAAACTTGTTTTCTGGTAAGTTATTCAAGATTGAAGTCACTGAATTTACATTTGAGGTTCGGTCTTCAAGTTCTTTAGAAAATACTTGCTAATGCAGATCTTTATAAGAGCAATTTTTAAGTACTCCCTGATTTTGGTCCCCCCCCCCCCCATTATTTTTCTTTTTTTCCTGATTTCTTATGTCAGATTCGTTCACTGTGTCTGTGATAGATGCCCAGTGGTTTCTTAGGAGGGAACTCCTCCAAGTCGCACACAACAGATATGTGCCAGAGATGGATCTATTTGGCTTGAAGCAAAACGGGCAACTTGGTCTTGTTCAAGGGCTGCAAAGGAAAGTTCTTCTCCTTCCACTATACAGATATGTTTCTCTATACCTTTCCCACTCTGCCTGTCATCCCCAGGTTACTTCAGAAGATAATGTAGGACAGGAGAAGGGTTATTATAATGGCCTACTTTGGCTTGGACATTATTGGCCCTCCATTTTCCACAGCATGACCAAGGAGAAATAGTGGATGCCACCTCTGGAAGTAGTCCTAACTCAGAACAGGAGAGCCACTATACACTCCCACTTATTCAATGTGAAGCTAGCAGGGTGGATGATATGATTTCCAACCTTTTCTAGGTAGCTTTTTCCAGGGATAATTTACAAATCCTCAGAGGCTTGAGACAAAATACCAGAAAGTCATGCATTTCCAAATGGGTAAGATTCTCATACTGGTGCATGACCAAGGGTCAACAGCTGCTAACACTTTATGCTGCTCAAAGTCCCCAGCTGCCTAATAGAGCTTTACAACTCTGGTCTATCTTATGCTTTGATAAAGATACATTCTTATGCTATCTCAACCTTCCTGCCATAGTTCAGAATTGGAAGTTCAGAGGTCTCTCTAAATCAAACCATTAACATGCTTGTTTTCTGTCCTAATCCTTAGAGCAAAGGAGAAAGCGGCCTGCATTCCTTGGATGTACACATGCAGTACATATTCTGCACAAAATAAGGAACCATAGAATCATACTAGTTATTTGCACCAATTGCAAAGAACAGAAGAGGCCTGTTAACCAGACTATTTCTAAGTGGAATGCTAATTACATTGTTTTTTTACAACAAGCACCATAGGAAGTAGGTGCCTGACAACATTAGGATACGCACCATTATTTCCTTTCCTATTGCTCTATTGTGAACTGAGAGCCCATCTAGGCAGTTTGTGCTCCTTGCTACCCAAGAGACAGAGAGAGGACTTCAGTCAGGGCCAGGAACAACCTGAAGATGGTGCAGGCCAATCCTTTATAACCCTACCACTTTAGATTAAAGAGTGTCTGCCAGGTCGGGGGGGAACATAAGTCTGTAGTATTTGGGTCAGCCTCTGGCTTTAGCAATGAAGGAATTTCTGAGAGTAGATACTGAAACAATAAAGCTATTCTGACATCTACATTTATGGTACATCTGAAGTAGTTTACTTCATTTGGTCTTCAACCTGTGGGTTATGGATCCATATCGGATTCGAGCTGGCAACTTTTACTAGCATCTGCTCCAAACTCCTCCGCTTACCCATAATACACCTCCACTGCCTTCCATTCCCAGGTCTCGTTTACTGCAAATAGCTTTTGCATCGTGATCTCTTGAGCTGCAACTTAGTCAAGTGGGTAAAACCTTTTTGAGTATCCTTTTTCTTCAAAAATTTGTTAGATACTGTTAGTGTCGATCCCCTTTCTCCTCCCCTCACTTGGTGCGTCGAGTTAGAGTTTTAGGATAGAGTAGTCTGTATTGTTTAAATTGTTGCTTCCCCTCGCCCCTCAGTGTTTTCTGTGTACGAGTGTGGTGAGTGGGTGTGTGTGTGTGCCATTTAGAAAGAAACTTCCTTTTTTTATTAAGTTCTCTTTCTACTGAGGCAATATGGCTGAAAAGCTTGTTTTCAAGCGTTGCACGGAGTGTGGCCATAAATTATCCCCTGCGGATGGCCACACTCTGTGTGTTATGTGCTTGGCCCATCTGAGTGTGGACTGTAGTATATGTGTGGGCTTCTACCCCCGCGCCATTAAAGATAGGAAGGCCAAGTTGGCCCTCAAAGACCTTCTTCCCCTTCAGAGTTTGTTTCCTCGTCTCTGGCTTCAGTCACAGTGGCTGCTGTGGCCAGCTCTCTTTCCCCTCTTCCCCTGGCTTCTCCTCCCTCCCAGGCTGGGACTCAACCTCTTGTACTAAAGCCTCTGGCAACAGAGCAGAAAAGGGGTAGAGAGGGAGAGAGAGTCGAAGGTGAGAGAAAAGCGAAAGAGGTCTCCGGACCTCACTTCACCTGCAAAAACGCCATGGATTCTTGACTCCCCTCGGCTCCGATCTCCGAGGTTCTCCCCGGAGCCGGAGGAGACACCTTCAGCTTCTTGGACTTTGGTGCCCCAACCCACCAGGTATCTGAGTAAGTGGCCGCCAGCCTTTATAGCTCCTTCTCCGATCCGACCTTCGGGTTCAGAGTATTCGGATCCGAGGTTGGCTTTGGTCAGGGGGTCAGCGCCAACAGTACCTGATACCTCAATGCCGAAAGCTGCCTGGAGTGTCTTGGGTCTGAGCTGCTCTAGGAGCCAGAGCTTGGGTGTCTGATCCGAGGGAGTGGAACCTTTTTCCTTGGCTCCAACTTTGTCGGGCCAGGTTCCCTCCCTTAGAGCTCCGTCCACCTTGGGCCCGCTCCGATTCTCTCAGACCCAGGGAGACCGGCCTCCTTATTGGTTTCTCAGGAGTTTTGCTGTCCTTCGATGTAGAAGGGGTTCTCTCTGCTTGATCGAAACTCCTGACTGCCCCCTCGGACTCCATCCAGACCCCCTCTGCTCTGTCTATGGTCCCCATCATTTTACCAGATAGCCAGAGCTCGAGGAGCCCCAGACGGTTCCCCCTGAGGAACAAGTGGCTTGCGAGCTCCCTTGGAGAGCCCCACAAGGGAGGTACCTCGCAAGCATACGTGTAAGAGGAGGCACTTGGTCTCCCCCTGAGTCCCTTACTGAGGACACGGACTTGGATGATGGAGAAGGTTCCCCTAGGTCACCTCCTGAGGATCTCTCCTTTGGAGACATCATGGAAATCCTGTGCCAGCGGGGAGGTTGGTCTGCCCCCAAACCTTCTTTTGATGAGTCCGTGTTCCTGGAGGCTTTTGGCACGGGCACATCTACTTCCTGGGTGTCCCCTTCCACAGATCCTTTGGTGGATCTGTTTACCTTGCGGGCATGAAAGGAACCGGACACCATGGAACCTATCCCAAAAAGACCGGATAAGATTTTAAGCCCCCCCCCATATAGACAGACCAGCATGGAATAGGGGCTCCCCATAGACGCTATGGTGGTAGCGGCAGCCACTAAGAAGAAACTTGCTCAGGAGAGTTCCTCGTTCCATCCTACTGACAGAGTTGCGGATGATGGACCGCCTAGAGAAGCGGGTTTACTCTTCAGCTACCTTTTCTGTTAGGGCGCTGAACTACCTGGCCAATGTCACCAAACTCCAACGCAACCTGGTAAAGGAGCTGGAGGAGTCTTCCCCCCAAGTCCATGTCACAGGAGGAGGCTTCGATCTCCGCGAGGATGGCCACTTTAAAAGCAGTATCTTAACATGTCCATGCAACTTCTTTCCCATGCTACGGAAGGAGCGACTAGGGCGGCTGGATCCGGCGTGTCCATGAGGCGCAACGCTTGGCTCAGGTTGTCCATTTTCTGAACCCTTCAAGGCGTCCTTTGCTAATGCCCCTTATGATTGCTTTACACACTTTTGTAAGACCATCAAAGTGACATTAGTCCAGAGTGAGAGGGATGGGAAGACGCTGTCTGCCATCAGGATCCTCTTCTTTAACCCTCAAAGGTCCTTTTCCCGGAACCAGAGAGGGCAAAAGATGATGTGGTTCCCGAAGTCACAGTATTTCTGGAACACTCGGGGCTCTTCTTCCCCCAGAGGCAGAGGGGGACAGAATGGACGCCAGCCCATAGGCAAAGGGGGTCCCAGGAATTTTGGGTTTCGAGAACCTTTCTTGGACAGACCCAGGCAGCAACCCTGAGGGGTTGCCCAACTAGTCTACTCTGGAGGCATTCGGGGGACGATTGTCCTTGCACCTAGCGGCATGGGAGTCCATAACAACTGACCGCTAGGTGCTTCAGATCATATCCAGAAAATACCCTATCCCCTTCGTGGGTTCTCCCAAATCTCCCAGACACCTCCCAGACATACCACCCATGCAGAGGGAGGCAGCAGCACAGGAAATTTCCAAGCTGCTAGAAAAACGAGCCATCAAAACCGTCCCCCCAGATCAGTCCGGATTGGGTTTCTACTCCAGGTTCTTTTTGGTGCCAAAGAAAATGGGGGACTTGAGGCCCATTCTGGACCTTTCTACCCTGAACCTGTCAGTTGCCAAAGAAAAGTTCTGGATGATCACATTACAGTCCATCATGTCGTATCTGCAAGAGAGCGACTGGATGTGATCGTTAGACCTCCAGGATGCTTACTATCACATAAAAATGCACAGAAGCTCCAGGAGGTTCCTCCGCTTCCGTGTTGAGGACCTTAAGCTCGATGGTGGCATCCCTAACTCTTCTCCCATGTGCCCGATTACACATGAGAAGTCTACAGTGGACTCTAGCTGTACAACGGTCCCTGTTGGAACTGCCATTGACTTACCCAGTTCAACTCAGTCGAGTCTGTTGGTCGTCCCTCATATGGTGGATGTGCTCTCCGGACATTTTGGAGGGACGATCTTTTGTTCCAGCCCCGGCTCAAGCCACAGTGACCACGGATGCCTCCCAACCCAGGTGGGGGGGGCATTGTTCAGGCAGGACAGTCCAAGGCCTGTGGTCCCCCATAGACATCAGCTTGCACATAAATGTCCTAGAGATGAGGGTGGTCGTTCTAGGCCCTTTATGCCTTTCTTCCTCTGGGAATGATTGCTATTCAATCAGACAACATGTCAGTGGTCTGATATATCAGCAAACGGGGAGGGACCAGATCTTACCCCCTTTGTCACAAGGCCATGAGAGTGTGGGAATGGGCGATCTCCACCGGTCGCTTTCTCATCGCAACGCACATTCCGGGACTGTCCAACATCCTAGCAGACAGGCTAATTCAGACCATTCTGATCTGTTACGAGTGGTCTCTGAATCTGTCAGTAGCGGAACAGATCTTCAGTGAGTGGGGTCAACCTTGCTGCGATTTCTTCGCATCACCTTCCAATGCGAAGTGCAGCAAGTTTTTCGCTCTGAACCCCCTGCCGGAGGGAGTCCCCCAGAGATGCTCTAGTTCATGCTTGGCCTCCCGGTCTTGCCTCTCATTCTGAGGTTTCTACAGAAAGTTCGTATACTGGGTTGCAAAGTGATCCTCATTGCCCCATTCTGGCCTCGCCAGGTATGGTTTCCCTTCCTTTGGTCTCACCTTTTGGCTCCTAGATCCCATTCTTGTTCTAATTTCATACCCTTTGGGGGTGCCTCATCCTAATCTGGACAGCCTGAAGCTCACAGCTTGGCTGCTCCAGTTCCCGTGATTGCTAGGACTCTTGGACTATCCTCCGTTAGATCTATTTTGTTGGCTGCTCATAAGTCTTCGACCAGGAAGGTTTATCGCAGCAAGTGGAAACGTTTTTCCTTTTGGGCCTCTCAAGAGAGTTTATACCCTTTCACGGCTCCTATTTCCACCATTCTTGATTTTCTAGCTGATATTTTTCAACATGGAGCTAGTTCTTTTTCTGTCAAGTTTCAATTGGCTGCCATCTCTCATTTTCATGTGGGTGTGAATTCTGCCTCTCTAGATTCTTCCAGACTGTGTTAAAGCCTTTATTAAAGGCACCATTTTGTTATGCCCCCCGGTTGAAGATCCTGTTCCCTCATGGGACCTTACTATGGTTCTTCAAGCTTTGGTCGCTCCGCCTTTCGAGCCTGCTGCAACTGCAGATCTGAAATTTTTATCTTGGAAAACAGCTTTTCTGGTGGCTGTTACCTCTGTCAAAAGGGTTTCAGAATTACAGGCCTTGTCCATAAAAATTCCTTGCATGATTTTTCACAAAGATAGGGTTTCCCTTCGAACCAATCCGTTCTTTCTTCCTAAGGTGGCATCACCAGTCAATATCAATCAGACCATCAATTTGCCTGTATTTTTTCCTAATTTTACTAACAAGATGGAATACAAACTCCACATGTTGGATGTTCATAGACAGTTACGATTTATGATCTATTTACACAGGACAAAAAATTTCTGTAAATCTGATCAGTTGTTTGTATCCTTCTTTAAACCCTTTTTGGGGAAACCTGTCTCCAAGGTCACTATAGCTAGATGGATTTCTTCATGCATCCTGCAGGTCTTTAAGAACAGAGGCATAGTCTCCTCCAGTTCAGGTGAAAGCTCATTCCACTAGGTCCATGGCTACGTCTGCGGCCTTTTGGTCTAGAGTGTCTTTGGATGATATTTGTTCTGCAGCTACTTGGTCCTCATCTCATACGTTCATTTCTCATTACAGATTGGATTTGACATCCAGAAGGAGAGCATCCTTTGGGTTAGCGTGCTTCGGAATATCCTTCTATGAGGGCCTCCCAGGAGTTTAGTAGCTGGGGGACTCTGTCCCACAGGTTGAAGACCAAATGAAGTAAACTACTTCAGGTAAAGACGTGTACTCACCATAACGTTCTATCTGAGTAGTTGTACTTCATTTGTCTTCAACCGTCCTGCCCTCCGTCTCCCGGACCTTGGCATATGATCAGCCTACGGGCTGCAGTATAGGTCACAAGTACATTTTTCAGGTGGGGTTATCAGTATAATGTTCAGCAAACTCTATCTGGGGATGGAAGGTAGTGAAGGTGTATTATGGGTATGGGGAGGACTTTGGAGCTCGGAACAGATGATAGTAAAAGTTGCCAGCTCGGATCCAATATGGATCCATAACCCACAGGTTGAAGACAAATAAAGTACAACTACTCAGATGGAACGTTATGGTGAGTACATAACTTCTTTTTACCTCACATGCTGTACTATCTGAAGGATGCCTACCTGCGTATCCCCATAATTGGGGGTGGGGGGAGGTTGAGTATTTCCTAAGCCTCAAGGCTTAAGGGTTTCCCATTTTCAGTTTATATCCTTGACCTTTCAGTTGTCTTCTGCTCCCAGGGTCTTCCTAAAATGCCTGATTCCAGTACCTGTCTTTTGCTGGGCAGTGGGTGCCCATATTTACTCTTAACTGAATGATTGTCCCATTCAGGCCTCTTCTCTGTCAGCGATTCAGTATTCTGCTTCAGAAATTACAATGGTAATTTTCCAGATTTTTGTAAATTTACAGAATTATCTTACTCCAGCAAGATGCTAGTCCTTTGTTTCACCCAGGTGGCCAACATTTCAGCCAGGCAGTTGCTTAAACTGTAAGATGTCCTTTCTTAGATCATTGCTCTTGTATTCTGATACTTGTGGGTTATTCTGCTGAGGGTAACCTGCTGTCTGACTGGGATAACAAAGCCAGATAACCTTCTTGATATACTGTAATCCTCAGCCCACGGGCTTAGTGATATATAAGCAGAAGTCTGAACGTTGGATCCCTAGACTGTCTTGCCTCAAGTCTGAATACAGAAGCTTTACTAATATTGGTCTGAATACCACATTGTGCAGCTACTAGGGCATAGTCAGATATGTGCCCCATTCACAAACCTTATTTTTCCCCCTCTCTCAGCCAAGATGAACAAATTTTTATGATAAAAGGAAGTGTCTATATAAACCTCATTCCTTACAAAGACCTCCACTTTGTTTTGCTTGGGGGTGCTGAGCATAATTATTGTAGCTGTAAAATTTGTCAGTCCTTTCAGTTCAAAGGGGTGAGTACCATTTCTTCCCATGTTTTTCTCCCATCCTGAGTAGGGCCTGTATTTATGTATTCACTTGTATGTTCTGGGAATAGATTGGGTAGATTGTGATCCAGGTACCGTGGAGTGGTGGGAGATCAGACTAGTGCAAAAAGTACTTGAAGATAGTGCTGAACAAACTTTATATAATAGGCATTCTGATGACTGAAGGAAAGATGTCTGCTAGGCTGTGGGAGAAGGTGAGATTTCTGATAATTGGCCAGCATCAGGTGGCTTCAAGGCAGAAAATCCTGAGTTATTACTGCAAGGGTGAATCTGAGCATCTACATTTGTAGTGAGTACCTAACATAACTGTGCTTTTTGTTGGAGTTTGAAAAGATGCACTTTACGTCATCCCCACCTGTGTGTATACCTCTCAGTCTGGCACCCTTGGCTATCCTCCCTCCCAGCCAGAACCAAAGACTAAAATGTCTCTTAGCACCCAGATCATCAACGGGTGGCTCCTGTTCTACCCACTTGGAAGAGGCCCCCAAACTCCTAGAAAAAGGATATGCAGGAAGCAGTCAGGTTTCCCCCACTCCTCTCTCATATCTTAATGATGGAGAGGATTCCTCAGTCCCTTCAAGGAGTATCTTCAACCATGGCATATTCTGGAAGTAATGCAGCACTGACCGCCAACTTTCATGAAGATAATGTCCTTCAGGAGGCATTCCAGTCCTTCCCACCAGCAGCTTGGTATCTCCCCTGAAGATGTCGGACCAGATTTGTCTGTATGGGGTGGGGAGTCCCAGTATCATAAAGCCTAATCCAAAAAAAAAAAAAAACCTTATAGGATGCTGTGGACTCCTTACAGGCTGCATTGGCTCAAGGAACCACTTGTTGATTTCATTGTCTCATCTGCTACAAGGAGACATCACCAAGGATGTTCAGCCTATTCATCCTCTGGATAAGGAATCCAGAATGATGGACTGCTTAGGGAAGTGTTTATGCATCAAGTTCTTGTGCAGTAATCTCATTGAACTACTTGATGCAATGCTGCTAGGTTCCAGAGGAAATCAGCTGACAAAGACCCTCAATTCCCTCAGGCAATTGCCACCTGGCAGCGCTCAAAAACAATTACCCCCCCCCCCCAAAAAAAAAATAGTCCCATGTGTCTACTCTGAACTCCATAGTCACGTTGTCTATGAAGTTACTTCATAATGTCACAGATGGATCAGCGGTAGTGGCTGGGCGAAGTATAGTAATGAGAAGGCAGGCCTAGCTCATATTTGGATTTGCAGATCGTTTCAATGTGGCCTTTTCATGGACTCCTTTCATAGGTCCACTGTTTACCAGAAGTCAAGGTAGGATTGCTGGAGTGTGAACAAGTTAATACTCTTACCACTGTTAGGGTCTCAGCTGTGCAAAAGGTCCTTCATATGGAATCAGGGTCAAAGAATCTTCACGTTTGTAAAACCCAATGACCCCAATATGACCAGAGAGGGAACAGATCCCCCTAGAGGATACTGTGGGTTCTCCAACGGTCAGAGCTTTAGTCTATTCCTGTCATTGCAACCCATCTCTGATTGCTAGAGATAAAAATTTATCTCTGCCTGGATAACTGACTCAAAGTGCAACTTCAAAGGAATCCCTAATCAAAGCAGGAGAATACTTGTCCCACCTGTTTTGGAGCATATGAATTAATAGAAATCCAGTTTATCGCTAGTGTAACAACTGACTTTCATAAGATTCAACCTGGACACTACAACAATGATCGCCTCCTTGCAGACAGAATAAGACTTAAAGGGCAGTGTCATAGCTCTAATCAATCAACCAAAACCCGTGGCAGCCTTAATTGTAAAAGCATTAGGTATAGTCAGCTTAGATGTAAACTTTATCCCTGTGAGGTTTCCCATGATAATGGTTCAATAGACCCCATCCACAGATTTGGGACCACATGAACTGTGCTGTCACTGTTCAGTTCTTATAGGAATTATCTCTCTTGGTGGTTTTAACCATCACACTAACAAGCTAACATTTTAATATCCCCATTCTGACAACCACAGTCATGGACACGTCTGCCTGGGGGGGGGTTGTTATCTGTATTATCTGCTGATGCTTCAGGGTATGTGGAACCAACAAGATGCCAGTTTGCACTTCAGCCTATTGGAAATTAAGGCTGTCCTCATGTTGCAGGCACTCCGGTACCTCTTTCCCAAGGTGTGATAGCCGTCAGAAAACGTGGTGGTGTGGTATATTCACAAGAGAGGAGGAGCAGATCCTATCCCTGTTAGAAGCAGTGAGAATGTGGAAGTAGGTTACCAGTGTATGGCACTTGCAAAAAGCAGTGCACATCCTGGGATAAGTCATCTCATTAGCAGATAAACAGTGCAGTTGCTTTTTGATGCCTCACATGTGGTCTCTAAGTGTATCTGTGGTGAACAAAATCTTTCATTGTGGAGCTGCTTTGTTGTAATTTTTTTGCTTCACTTCCAGCATCAAATGTGACACCGTCTTCATCACTACTTCCTCAGGGTTAAGCTCCCAGAAATGCTGTGGATGTTCTTCATGTTTCACTGTTGCAGTCATTACATTTGGGTTATCTGCTTGCAGGTAGCCCTCAGTCGGCCTGATTAACAATGTCTTGGGTCCTGCGTCGGCTGCTGTCCCTTCTTCCATGACGTCAGGAGTATAAAACATGCAGCCAACGCCATTACATCAGTCTTTCTTGCCATGCGGTGCCTGAAGCAGTTTGCAAGTGCCAGTCGGCCGACTCCTGAAATTTTCGTTTTCGAGTTTCAGAACCGAAGTCTTCAACTAAAGTTAAGTACCCCATTGGGGAAACTTTTTCTTGCTCCTTACCAATGTCAGTAAAAGTTAATAATTGCATTACTTGTGGAAAGCAAATACCTCATAAAGATTTTCATTCATACTGTATTCCTTGCCTAGGCCCTGACCACGACATACCTTGCTGTCGGTTTTGTGCTTTATTTAATCTGCGCACTGTGGGACTCGGGGACCCTGTAGTATGTCAGGTTTTCTGTTTACACTTTTGCAACCTTGGCCATTAGGGCTTTAAACTGCCAGTTTCATATAAAGTATCAGCAACATGTTGTTGGACTGCTTAAACAGAAAATGATGATGATTCCTGATCATGAAATATCCGTCATCGGTATATTTTCGCTTCTGAATATTTCAGTTCTCCGTTTAATTATCCAGAAATGTCGTCTGTTAGCCATCCCGACTACCGGGATTCTGAAAAAATGCAAAGATAGAGACAGGCCGCCGAGGTCCAAAACTGCTGACGCTTCTCCTAAGCCAGTTCGCCGGTTCTCAGTGAGGCGCTTTCGCAGCCCTTGATACCCGCTACTTCTGATTCGCAGGCCTCAACTGAGACCCATTCGGAGTCCAGTATGCCGCGAGATGTTTCAACTATGGAACCCGCGGATGTCTCTACTTTGGATGGGTCCGGAGCCGCTGTGCAGGCACTGGCTTCTGAGGGTGTATTCAGGCCTATGGACTTGCATATTAAACTGACGCCGCCTCCTTTACTTAGGCCTAAATCTCAGTCCATGCCTAAAAAACTGACACTCAGGCCACATTCTCAGGCCTCTATACCTAAAAAACAAATTAGAAGAATGGCTGAAGATCTAATAACTCTAATCAGGGTAGCCAACCCCCCCCCCCCCTCCTAAGAGGCCTAGGACTGATGTTGATTATGAATCTTCTGATCAGGATTCTGTTTCTTCTGATGATCTGGATTTGCCCTTATCTACTTATGAAGATTCTGATGCAGAGGACTCCATTCCCTCTGCTTCCCCTCCTGAGGATTTTTCTTTTGGGGAAACTTTACATACTCTAAGGAAGCATTTCCACTGGGAAAGCCAGGATTTTTCTGATTCAAAAAAGAGGCTTGGGGATTTCCTTCTCCTACCTCAGCAATAGGCTGTTCCTCCTGTACTAAACATTGTTGATGCTTTCTTGGAATCTAGTTTGGCCCCTGATTCCTTGCCTCCTGCTCCCAGAAAACCAGACATACTACAGGGTCCCGGAGTCCTACAAGTTCCTTTTTAAAAATCCTATTGCAGATCCAGAGACTATTTCATAGGGGCCCAAGGGCATTAAGGCTTCTACTGCTAAAAATCCTACCCCTTCTGATAGCGACTCCAGGGCGCTGGATAGATGGGGTAAGAAGGTTTACACTTTTGCAACCTTGGCCATTAGGGCTTTAAACTGCCAGTTTCATATAAAGTATCAACAACATGTTGGACTGCTTAAACAGAAAATGATGATGATTCCTGACCGTGTGGAAAATAAAGATTTACAGGATTTAATGCATTCTGCTGAACAAGTTGGAAAACATACTTTGCAATGTGGTTTTGATTCATTAGAGGCCTCTTGCAGGGCTGCTGTTACTGGGTCTGTGCTCAGAAGGCATGCTTGGCTTAAGGAGCGATCTTTGCTTGATCATGTTAAAGCTAAATTGTTGGATGCTCCTTTTAATCAGGACCGCCTGTTTGGCAACAAGGCTGAGGAAGTTCTTAAAAAGATGGAAGATGAAGCTAAATCTATGCAAACTGTTAAAAGTTTTTTTTTACAAGTTCAGCCTCCTAGACTTAGTAGACTCTAAGAATTGGTCCTTTCCAGCCCCTTCCAGGTCTTCTCAAGCCAAACCCAGACACAGCAAAAACCCCAGGTTTCAGTCCCAGGGAGGACACAACTAAGCAGTGGGGGGGGGTGCCTCCACTTCCAAATCTGGGAATAATAAGACTCCTCCCTATGATAAACTGTCTCGGTGACTTCCTTTTAAAATTTCCAAGCACTTAACTGACTGCCCCTTTGGGGGGATAGATTGCTCTTCATGCAAAGAATTGAGAACTCATTACCCAGGACAAATGGGTTTTAAATATAGTGTCCCAGGGATACAGATTTCACTTCCACACATTGCAAACACCAAGCAGGTGGCCGGACCTACCGCCAAGTCAGTGGGTAGAGGCCCAAAAACAAGTACTTTCTCTCTTAAGCATGGGGGCTATTCAACTGATACCAGAAGAGGAAAAGGGACAAGTTTCTACTCAAGACTTTTCCTGGTACCCAGAAAAGACTGTTCTTGGCGTTCTATCCTGGACCTGTCTACTCTAAACACCTTTTTGGAGATTCCAAAATTCAAGATGCTGCCTCTTCACCAATTACTTCCTATGCTAGGCAAAGATGCCTGGTTGGCAACACTAGATTTAAAAGAAGCTTACCTGCACATCCCAATCGGGGAATCTTGCAGAAGATACCTACGCTTCAAAGCAGGCTACATGCACCAACAGTTCACTGCACTGCCCTTTGGCTTATCTACTGCGCCCAGGGGATTCACAAAGTGCCTAGCTCCAGTTATTGCGTTTTGCAGGCAAAGAAATATTCAAATAGACCCATACCTGGACGATTGTCTAATTCAGGCAGAAAGCCAGGACATACTTTTGATTCATCTGGTCTTTGTACAAAGGGTTCTAACTTGTCTGGGGTACACCATAAACGAAAAAAATCACACCTGGTACCCTGTCAACAAATTATATTCATGGGAGCAAGATTGAATACAACTTCCCAGATGGTTTACCTCACGCCAGAGAAACAAATTAATTTCACAACCTACTTCAAACAAGTGGCCACAAAAATCCTGCTATCTGCAAGACAAGTACTGCAAGCCTTGGGGTTCATGGCCTCCTGCATTCTTCTAATTCCATATGCAAGACTGCATATGAGGAAACTACAGTGGTATCTAAAAAGCTTATGGTGTCAACATTCTGAAGACCTGGAAACAATGATTCCTATCATACCTTGCCTATGCCTAGAGTTCCTTTGGTGGGTAGAGGCCTGCCACCAAAACAAGGGACTACCTTTCACACACCACCCCCTGCCGCCCAAACCCTAACAGACGCATCAGACTGTGCATGGGAGGCTCACCTGGCAGGGAAGTGCATTCCGGGCAAATGGAACCCAAGTCAAATGCACCTGCATATCAATCATAAAGAAATGTTAGCTGTACAGAATGCACTGACAGCCTTCAACGACCATATTCTTCCAGGACAATTAATGGTAAAGACGGACAACACCACTGTTATGTGGTACATAAACAAGAAAGGGGGCAGGGGGGTACACATTCTTACCCCCACTGCAGACTAGCCATGGCATTGTGGAACATGGCCTTGAGCTACCAAGTGCATCTACAAGCTGAATTCCTGTCAGGAAAACTAAATACACTGGCAGACGGACTTAGCAGAAACCTCATGGACCTACACGAGTGGAAACTGGAACCAAGGATTTTCAGCATGTTGACAAGCAAATGGAGGAGCCCAGATATAGACCCGTTTGCCCCCCCCCCCAGAACTATCAATTGGAAAATTTTTGTGCAAGGACTCCCCGCAGACAAGCTTGGAAAGTGGATGCTGTGTCCTTCAGCTGCAAAAAGCCTATCAGTTTATGCCTTTCCTCCTCTGCCTCTGCTCTCCAAAGTACTACTAAAGATCAAACAAGACAAACCAAGGATGATTTTGATTGCACCAGACTGACCACGCCAACACTGGTGTACCCCCTCCAGTGCAGTGTGTCACTGTTGGCCCCATGGCACCTGCCTCAGACTCCTACCCTGCTGTCTCAGCAGGAGAACCAGATTCTGCACCCTCAGCTTCAAACACTGAACCTAGCAGCCTGGCTAATTACCTAAGCTCTCATTTACCATCCCTCAATAAACCAGTGATGGATGTCATTTTAGAGGCAAGGAGGCCCAGTACTAGAAAATTTTATGCTGAAAAATGGAAAAGATTCTGTGCCTGGGACCATTCTCAAGGTATGGGTACAGCAGTGCCCAATTTACCTTAGATTTTACAATACTTAACTGAGATGCTTCACAAGGGCCTGTCTTTTTTCCTCAATATAAATTCACGCCTCAGCCATTTCAGCTCATAACACAGAACCTCCTTTTTTCTCTCATCCACTGATCAAGCAGTTCCTCAGAGGGGCAAAAAATTTAAGACCACCCAGGAGAGCTCCAACTCCATCATGGGACCTTAACTTTGTATTGGAAGAAACTCACCCTTTCTCCTTTCGAGCCAGCTGCTACTGCAGATTTAAAATTCCTTTCTTTGAAAGCAGCTTCCCTTTTAGCCATCACTTCAGCAAGAAGGGTATCTGAATTACAGGCCGTTATGGCAGTGGAGCCTTCAATCATCTTTCATGCAGACAGGGTGTCCCTCAGGACCAGTCCCTCTTTCATGCCAAAGGTGGTATCCAGTGTGGCCTTTAATCAGTCCATTCATTTGCCAACCTTCTTTCCTAATTCACAGAACAAAGGGGAACGGATACTGCATTCCTTAGATGTGCACAGACAACTTGGATAATACTTGGACAGGACTAACCCTCAAAGGAAGTCTAAACAACTGCTGGTGGCAATTATTGCAGGGACAGAGGGGAAGGCTATTTCTAAGCAAACCATCTCCAAATGGATAGGCTATTGCATTAATTTCTGCTATAAGCACCATGGAAACCCTATCCCACAGGGGATCAGACCCCACTCAACCAGGGCTGCATCTACCTCTGCAGCCTTTCTCAGAGGTGTATCTATCAGGGATATCCTCGAAGCTGCTGCCTGGAATTCTATTCGTACTTTCACCAAGCATTACCATTTGCCATTCAACCAGGGCTGCATCTACCTCTACAGCCTTTCTCAGAGGCGTACCTACCAGGGACATCCTAGAAGCTGCTGCCTGGAATTCTATTCATACTTTCACCAAGCATTACCATTTGCCAATTTTCTTTAAGTCCAGAGCTGGCTTTGCCACTGCAGTTTTGCAGGGCCTTATAGCTGATCCTAATGCTATCTAAATTCCTCCTCCCCATTCTTAGCTTTGGGAATCTACCCAAATGTAATGACTGCAACAGTGAAACATGAAGAACATAATACAGTTGTGTACACTTACCACAAATGTAGATGTTAGAGTGTATTCACTGGTGCAGTCCTGGTTACCCTCCATCCAGCCCCCTGACTTCTTTTGGCTATACCTCGTCTCTCCTTTTCAATGCTTAAAAGCTTTTTGGTTTATTTGCTTTTTTGTTGGAGGTATAACCTTGTATAATTATAGATTTAATTGCTTCCCATTAAGGGGGCACCTGACATCTTGGGGCAAGAAAAACTGATGTAATGACATCGGCTGCATGTTTTATACCTCTGACGACCTGACGTCATGGAAGAAGAGACAGCAACCGATGTAGGACCCAAGACTTCGTTAATCAGGCCGACTGAGGGCTACTGCAAGCAGATAACCCAAATGTGTAATGACTGCAACAGTGAATGCACTCGAACATCTACATTTATGGTAAGTGTACACAACTGTACTTTTCTTTTTTGGCCGTTAACTGTCAGACTCATATGACCAGATATGTTTCACCCTCCTTCCTCAGATTTCTCAGGTGATTTCTAATCTTCCTGACTCTAAGGGGAAGTACTTTGCCCTTTCATTGTTGGGTTCCACCTCTCAAGTTCCCGGCCACTCTGTTAAATGCAGTTACAATGCTGCTGATGTGTCCTCCAGGGCTACTGCATTTGGCTCTGTTAATAAGGCATTACCCTTAGCTTTGTCTTCAGGCTTTGCTTGATATTAAGACCAAATTGTTGAATGCTCTTTTGGATAAGTCTTGTTAGTGCTGCTGCTGCTGACCTTTTTAAGGTTCTCCAGGGTAAGGACAAAGCCTTGCAGGAGTTGAAATGTTTTTTTGTTTCTTATTTCAAAGTTTCAGATGAATTACCCATCCAAATCTGCTTTTATTTGCAGCCAGTTAAGCCTTCCACCCAAAGGTAAAAAGGGTTCTAGACATGTGTCTTCTGCTAAGTCTACTCAGATACCTACTACCCAGAAACCACCTTTTCAGGATAAGCCAGGTTCCATTTCACAGTTTGCTTGCCCTCTCCCCTCGGCCAGGTTTCCTTATCCCTCAGTCTTTCCCCTTTCCCTTCCAAATTGGTTAAGAATCACTACAGACTTTTGGGTTATGTCCATTTTATGGTAGGGGTATTTCATGGTTTGGAAATCCGAAGGTGGTTGAGGGATGCCCAAAAATGGAGGAAGGGAACAACTTCCTTTTTTTCCCAGAAGGGCTCATTCTCTGATTCAGGACACCATTCAAACTGTACCCCCAGCCCAGGTAGGGGTGGGGTTTTATTCCAGAATGTTTTTGGCTCTCAAGAAAGAGGGCACTTAAAGATCAGTTCTGTTCCTTTTTCAGCTCAACACTTTTCTCAAGATTCCTTCCTTTCAGATGTTCTTTTCAAACCTTATTCCCCCTCTTCCCCAGGCCTTTCTGGTTTCTCTGGATCTCAAGGATGCCTACCTTCATATCCCCATCCATCCCCTTTACAGGAAAGTTTAAATTTCTGTTTCTCTTCAAAGTATTCTCAGTTCTCTGCTTTGCCTTTGGCATCTCTACTGCCCCGTGATATTCACTGAATGCCTCAATCCTGTACTTGCTTTTTGCAGGATGAAAGGGGTTCATATCTTTTCTTCTCTGGATGATCTGTACATTTCAAGTTTCTTCCCCCAAGGCTCTGCTTCAGGATCTCTAGTTTACTGTTTCCCTGTTGCAGAGGCTGGGGTTCACCATAAACTTTCAAAAAGTCAGCTCTGACTCCTCCTCAAGATCATGTTTTTCTTTGTTACAGGATCCAGATCATCCCCTTGCTGACATCTGTGCCAGCCCCCAAGACCATGTCTCTTATTGCCTTTTTCCTGTTATCTCTTCCTGTGGAGTCAGTCAAGGCCAGAGATTTTCTCAGGGTTCTCTGGTTCATGGCTTCTACCATTCCCATGCTTCCTCTGGCCAAGCTCCATATGAAAAAGCTTCAGAGGTACTTCAAGTCAATATAGCTTCAACATTGTTATCCCTGGACTTCAAAGTCCCCTTGCTCCCTTGTCTCAAGCTCGAGCTTCAGTGGTAGATTCATCAACTTTCTGTCAACCTGGACTTTTTTCCATGCTCCAGCCCAACACAAGCTCTTTTACAGACACCTTAGATGGGTTGGCGGTCTTCCTTCAACTCTTTAAAGGTTTAGGGTCTCTGGCCTCTTCATCCGAGGTCAGACCACATCAGTATAAAGGCGGTGAGAGCTCTGCTTCTAGCTCTTCAGGCTATTTATTTCCTCTTTCATCTCGGGCCCCTCAAAGCTTTCACAGGCAGTTCCACAATGATGTGGTATGTCAGCAAGTGTGGGGGAGGGGTTGCAAGATCGTACCTTTTTTATAGGCTACCTCTTTAGGTTTGGGATCTAGCAATCCAGTGTTGAGTGGCTCTTCGGGCTGTTTGCATTCCCTTGGAACACAGTCTAGTGGCAGACTCCTTGAGCAAGTCCAACACACAAGCTCATGAATGGATACTTCAGAGATGTTTTCCTGGACAGTGTCTATCTGTGGTGTATTTCTCAGATAGACTTTTGCCTTACCTCTGAACAAGACAGCTTCCAATGTTCTGTTAGCCCCCAAGTTCTCTGGCTTGAAAAGTGGACACCCTGTGATTTCCTTGCTAGGGGATGTGTTTGTACACCTTCCCTCCCCTTCCTCTGCTTCCATGTGTCTTGTACAGGATCAGGCAGGACTCTCCCAAAATCTTTAGTGACTCTTTTGGCCCAGACAGCATTAGTTCCCCCCCTTCTTTCTCACTTGGCCAGAGGCAATCACCACAAGTTACCTCACCAGGTGGATGACCTCACACAGGATATGGGGTGTCTTATCTATCCTCACTTGTTCTCTACAACTGACACTGTGAGTGATAGGAGGGTTTTGATCACTTTTAGGCACCTCTTTTCTGAGGATGTGTTTCGGGTCCTGCAGGAGGCCAGAAAGCCCACCACCAGGAAGTGACATTTGTCCGTATGGAAGACTTTCTCATTCATGATCCTCTATCTGCAGAGGTTCTTCTCGTTCTCTCATTTGTGTGATCTGCTCCATACTGAGTTGGCATATTTTTCAGTTAAAGTTCACCTGTCAGCAATTTCTGCTAGTTTGCCCTTGACAACTCTGGCCTCTAAGTTTAAAGTGAAGATGTTTCTTAAAGACCGTCTTTCATATCCGGTCTCCCAGGAAATCTATTCTGCCTTTCTGGAACCTCAATTTATTCTTGAAAAATTGACTGGATCCTTTTAAACCTTCTGCTTCATTATAGTGTACTTTGGAAGACTGTTTTTTTGGTTCCCACTTCGACCAACAGGATATCTAAACTTCAGGCTCTCATGGCTTTCTCTCCTGTCTTAGGTTTTCACAGAGAAATGGTGTCTCTTTGTACTAATCCTTCTTTTATGTCCAGAGTGGTCAACGAGTTGTCCTTTAATCAGACTATTCATTTGCTTTCTCCCCCCCCCCCCCCCTTTCTGCAGTCTTCCAGTAAGAAAGTTCTTCACACCTTGGATTTGCATAGACAGCTCAGATATTGTTTGGGTAAAGCTAACAATCTGATGTCATTTTCATTCTTTCTCAATGAATAGGTTTGGATCCAACTCTGCCACTTTTTAAAGATTCTAGGATCCGTATCCCAAGCTCCTCCCTTACCCATAATGCCCTGGACCACTACAATATCAGATCTCATTTGCTGCTGTTCAGGACAGTCTGAGTTGAGATTTCTCAAGCTCATTTGGGGGTGTTGAGTGAAAGTCCATTTTTCCTCTTACCCTTTTGACAGTCTTCTACTTAGTTCATAATTTACCAGCCCCCCCCCCCAAATGTTGTATATAATCTATCCTATCAAGTCTTTGGTAAACATTTTATCCTTTCATTCTTTTAAACTCTCAGTTACTGAGTTATCACTTGAGATAGGCAAATTTGCGTTTATACAGAAGTAATTAAACTGTATTAAATTAACATTAATAAGAATTGTACTTCACATATATTGCTATATGTCCTATAACCTAAGCAACTTTACATAAATTATTCAATTCCTGCCCGCTTTTTTAAACAAGAAACATCTTTCTTAAACATTGCTTACAACATGATGAATCACACATATATGTAAATGAAAACAGACCACACCGACACAATTGTAGTTGCAAGCACTTTATCCCTACCATTGTTGGTAGTCCATTCCCTTTTTTCTTCCTTCTATACCTTTAGGTATAGTCCCATAATATTATTGTCAATAGTTTTTTCTGTCCAGTGCTACCTTCTTTATCTGTTTTCCTATTTAAAAAAAAGTCTCTCTTTCTTTCCTTTTACCTTTTTTAGACATTGGTGTTTTTCCAGTATGACGGATAAGCTGACTGGATTAAAAAAAATGCACTACCAGGTGGCAAAAGATCCCCAGTTCTGATGCCCACGGGTAGTAAGTTTATTATTTGGGTCCAGTGCATTTGGACACCTCTTGTTCCATATGTGCGTCCTTCAGTGTGAGAGCAATTATCGATAGGAGGAACAAGCTAATTCTGAAAGGCCCTTTTCCTCCATCTTCAGGCACTTCTTCACGGACTTAAACCCCCTACCAAAAATCGAAGGTGCCCAGGGACCACTGTAAGCACTCTACTGCCCAGTCTGCACTCCCTACGCCTACTGTACAACCTCCCAAAAAAGTTCTTAAAATCTGTGATCCAAAACCGACTGTTCCATCTCCTCAGCCCCATTCTCCTAGGTTCTCGCCGGAGCCAATGTCTGCAAGACTGAGGTCCCTCTTTTTGCAGGAAACACCCACAAAGTCCTCAAGGCCATCTTCCACATCCTGTTCCGTTAGGTCTACTGTAGAATATAAGAAAAGGACGTGGATAGAATGAAGACAAAATTCTCAGAACACAGATCAAGTTGGAGGATTTGTCAGCTCTGTCTCCCATCTGATCCGGGAGCCACCAACCATCATTTCAATCAGTAGTTGCTCCTTCTCCGATTCGACCATCCGTTCAGGAGTCCTTGGGTCTGAGAGCCCTGAGAATCGAACCGTCAGATCTGAAAGTTTATTTCAACTTCAGCTACTTCCCTGACCCGATCGGCAAAGACACTTTTGGAACACAATGGCTCTCGGAGCCGAAATCAGAATTGGATCCGATGGGCTGACTGTGACTCCAAAGTTTTCAGAGTCATTGCTTCCTGTCAAAGCTTTGGAGCTTAATAGCTTGTCTCTTGACACCTTTGGAATGGGGGGTTTGGGGGAGGGGCTCGGGGGTTTCGGCTCTGAGAGCCTTAGCTTCAGTGGGATTGTTCTCTGCCTCTCCAGATCCCCCTGCCTTTGAAGTGGTGGAGAGGGTTTTTTTCTCAACCCAGAGTAGTGTCGACTCTCCCTTCTTCAGATCCATACCCTACTCTTCCTCTGGACCCCGTGTCTGAGTCTTTCCATCCTACCCCTACAGGACAGCCAACCCAGAAGAGCTTCCAAGTAGTTCCAACCAGGGAACTCCCTGTCTCTTGTTCCCGGAACATCCCACTAAAGAGGTCCCTTGGAAGAGAACGTGCAAGAGGAGAGACTTTGATTCCCCACAGGAAGCCCTCACAGAAGATACAGATTTTGATGACAGGGAAGGGTCCTCTAGATTTCCACCTGAAGGTGTCTCGTGGGGACATCTTAGAGATCCTTTGCCAAAAAGGTGATTGGGCTTCCCAGCCCCCTTCCCAGTTCTTGGTAGTCTTCAGGTCTGGCTCAAATACATCTTGGGTTACCCCCGTGCAAATGCGTTTATAAAGATCTCGTCTCCTGCTGGGCATGGAAGGAACCGAATTCCATGGAACCTATTCTGAAACACCCCAATTAAGTGTCCCTGCTGATGGACAGTACTGGACAAAAGGAATTCTGTAGATGCCATGGTGGTTGTGGCAGCCACCAAAAAAGAGCTTGCTGAACAAAGCTCCATTGTCCATCCCCCTCACATGGAGTCTAGGCCTTAGGACAGGTTTGGGAAGTGAGTCTATGTATCAGCGACATTTGCACTGTGATCTCTGAACTACCTGGCACATTTCACCAGTTTACAGAAGAACTTGATAAAGAAAGTCTGTAATTCTGCCCCAGGGTCCATGTTCACAGAGGAACATAAGATGTTAATCGTGTTTCACTGTTGCAGTCATTACAATTGGGTTATCCTACTGGTAGGCTACCCGCAGTCGGCCTGAGTTCCAAAGTCTAGGTCCGGTGTCGGTTGCTGTCGCCTCCTCCCTGACGTCAGTGCGCCAGGGGCATAAAAGATGCAGCCAACGCCACTTTCTTCAGTCTTTCCTGCTGTGTAGTACCCGAAGCAAAAGCAGTTCGCAAGTGCCGGTCGGCCGACTCCTGAGATTTTCAAATTCGAATTTCGGATCCGAAGTCTTCATTAAAGCTAAGTACCTCGTTGGGGAAACTATTTTCTTGCTCCAGACCGATGTCAGAAAAAGTTAATAATTGTATTTCTTGTGGGAAGCAAATACCTCATAAGAATTTTCATTCTTACTGTATTCCTTGCCTAGGCCCTGACCACGACGTTGCTAGTTGTCGGTTTTGTGCTAGATTTAACCAACGCACTGTTAAGCGTCGGTACGATTTTGCATTTCATTATTTTGGCCGAAGATTTAACTATATAATGCCGTCGGAGCAACCTACTACCAGAGTTTATAAAAAGCGCAAAGAAAAGGACAGGCATCCGAGGTCCAAAACCGACGAGGCTTCTGCTAGCCTGTCGCCAGTTCTCAGTGAGGCGCTTTCGCAGCCCCTGACACCCGCTACCTCAGAGCCACAGGCCGCTTCCAACTCCCACATGGAGCCGACTAGGCCGCTGGAAACTCAAGGTATTGGACACTCAGAAACTATTCCATCAGATGGGTCCGGAGCCGCTGAGCAGGCATCGGCTTCTGAGGGTGTTTTCAGGCCTACACAGTTATATATAAAACCAACTTCAGTTTCAAAGGCTAAAGCAGCTCTAAAGACAAAGAAAAAAGTACAGCATTCTCCTGGACAGGCCTCAATGCCTAAAAAACAGATGCTTAAAATGGCCAAAGACCTAATTACTTTGGTTAGGGGTTCCCATCCCCCTCCTGATAAGAGGCCTAGGCAAGAGATAAAATATGCATCTTCAGATCAGGTTTCCATTTCCTCTGATTCCTCTTCTGAACAGGAATATTCTCTTCCTCCCTATGAGAATTCTGATGCGGAAGAATCTATTCCTTCAGCCTCTCCTCCTAAGGATTATTCTTTTGGGGATACCCTGCATACTATGAGGGAGCATTTCCACTGGGAGAGCCAAGATTACTCAGAATCCAAGAAAAGGCTCATAGACTTCATTTTATTACCTCAGCACAGGCCCCTTGCTATCCCTCCTGTTTTAGACATTGTAGATGTATTTTCAGAGTCCGGACTGTCTCCTGACACTCTGCCACCAGCTCCTGTTAAAACCAGACAGGTACTACAGGGTACCTGATTCACATAAATTTCTTTATAAAAACCCTGCTGCAGACCCAGAAACTATTTCTCAGGGCCCCAAAGGGGTCAAGGCTTCCACTGCAAAAACCCTATACCCTCTGACAGGGATTCAGGGGCCCTGGACAGATGGAGAAAGATTTATACTTTTGCTACCTTGGCTGTAAGAGCTTTAAATTGTCAAATTCATATGCTTAAATATCAGCAATATCTAATGTCACTGCTTAAACAGAAAATGTTGACAAATTCAGAATGTGCAGAAAACAAAGAAATGCAGGATTTATTGCATGCAGCTGAACAAGTAGGAAAGCATACTTTGCAATGTGGTTTTGATTCTCTAGAGGCCTCTTGCTGGACCGCTGTTACAGGTTCTGTCATTAGGAGACATGCTTGGTTAAAAGAACAGAATCTGCCTGATCATGTTAAAGCAAAATTATTAGATGCTCCATTACAACATGATACCTTGTTTGATGTTAAAGCAGAAGAGCTGTTAAAGAAAATGGAGGACAAAGTTAAATCTATGCAAACAATCAAGGATTTCTTACAGTTACAGCCTCCCAGATTTAGCAGGAACTGGCCTGCAAAGAATTGGTCCTTTCCACTGTCAGACAGGCCACAAAGAAGCAGATACAGACACCCCAGAGGCAGATCACAGCCCCAAGGCTCATACAGGCCTAAACAATGGGGTGCCTCTAGCTCCAAAAGCGGAGAAGAAAAATCACAGCCATACAGGAAACAGTGTCAATGACTTTCCCCTGCCAGCACCAAGCACTTATCTTCTGGCAGCCCCTTTGGGGGGAAAACTAGCACTTCTTGCTCAAAATTGGCACATGATCACCCAGGACAAATGGGTCTTAAATATCGTATCCCAGGGCTACAGGTTTCATTTTCACATCCTGCCATGGCTAAATGGTATGCCTGACCTACCATGCAATCAATGGGCAGAGGCACAAAAACAACTTTCATCCATCATGGATATGAGCCATTCAGCAAGTACCACAGCAAGAGCAGGGACTAGGATTTTACTCAAGGCTATTCTTGGTGCCCAGAAAGGACAAAACCTGGAGACCATTACTGGACCTGTCTATTCTGGACACAATGGATATTCTGAAATTCAAAATGTTAACTCTACAGCAGCTTCTGCCCATGCTGAGCAAGAAGGCTTGGCTTGTGACTTTAGACCTAAAAGAGGCATACCTGCATGTCCCAATCAGACAGTCATGCAGAAGATACCTCAGATTTATAGCTGGCTCAATGCATTACCAATTCTCTGCACTGCCCTTTGGCTTATCTACTGCGCCCAGGGTCTTCACAAAATGCCTGGCACCAATAATTGCTTTTTGCAGACAAAGAGGAATTGAAATATATCCTTACTTGGACGACTGCCTTATTCAAGTGGAGAACAAGGACATTCTACTACAGCATCTGGTGTTTGTAAAAACATTACTATCAGGCCTAGGGTACACAGAAAACGAAAAGAAATCAAAACTCGTACCCTCTCGAGATAATATTCCTGGGTGCAAGCTTAAATACAACTGCCCAGATGGCTTATCTCACACCAGACAAACACAGACAACTGACTACTTATTTCAAAATGTTGGCAACAAAGACCCAGTTATCTGCAAGAAAAATTCTGCAGGCTTTGGGCTTCATGGCATCCTGCATTCTGCTAATTCCGTATGCAAGACTGCATATGAGGAAACTTCAGTGGTATCTAAAAAGTGTTTGGACTCAACATTGCCACAGACTGGAAACAGTAATTACCCTCATTCCCTGCCTGCAACAGGAGTTTCACTGGTGGGTAAAAAGCCTGTCACCACAACACGGGACAGCCATTCGCCTTACCCACAGCCAGGCAGACATTGACAACAGATGCATCAGATTATGCCTGGGGGGCCCATATGGCAGGAAGATGTATTCAGGGCACATGATCCGCAAGTCAAATGCATCTACATATCAATTAAAAAGAGATGCTAGCAGTTCAAAATGCACTGACAGCCTTCAAGGATCTACTTCGTCCAGGACAACTACTGATAAAGACGACAGTACTACAGTCATGTGGTACATAAGCAAGGGGGAACACATTCCTACCCCCTCTGCAGACTAGCCATGAACTTGTGGGACACAGCATTGACTTACCAGGTACATCTGCAAGCACAATTCCTGCCAGGAAGGATAAATACTCTGACAGACGAATTAAGCAGAAACCTAATGGATCCCCACGAGTGGAAATTGGAGCCACAAGTCTAAAGCATGATAACAAGGAACTGGGGATGCCCGGACATAGACCTATTTGCCTCCCCTCACAATTGCCAACTACAGAGATTCTGCACAAGGACTTACCACAAGCAAGCATGGAAATTGGATGCTCTATCTTTCAGCTGGAAAAACCTAACAGTATATGCCTTTCCTCCTCTGCCTCTCCTCCCCAAGTTCAGACAAGAGAAGCCAAAAATGATACTGATTGCCCCAGACTGGCCCCGCCAGCACTGGTACCCAATCCTAAAGAGCTTGTCTCAATGCCCAGCTTGGGCGTTACCTCAAATTCCTCACTTATTGACCCAACAAAACTGTCAGATACTGCACAGCCAACTCAGGACCTTAAACCTGGCAGCATGGCGGATAATGTAGCCCTTCAACACACACCCCTCTCTAAAGCAGTCATGGATGTTATTTTGGAGGCCAGGAGGCCTAGCACCAGAAAATCTTATGCAGAAAAATGGAAGAGATTCTGTGCTTGGAACCAGGCACAAGGTATTGACGTGATTGTTCCAAATATTCCTCAGATTTTGCAATACTTGACTGAGATGCTGGATAAAGGCCTTTCCTTTTCATCAATTAAGATTCATGCCTCTGCCATTTCAGCTCATTACAATACAGAACCACCTATTTTTTCTCATCCATTACTAAGGCAGTACCTCAGAGGGGCCAAAAACACAAGACCCCCAAGGAGAGCACCAATTCCGGCATGGGACCTCAACTATGTCTTGGAGAAACTTACACTGCCTCCATTTGAGCCAGCCTCTGCAGCTGATATAAAATTGTTATCCTGGAAAACAGCTCTGCTCCTAGCAATTACCTCGGCTAGACGAGTCTCAGAGTTACAGGAACTCATGGCTGTGGAACCTTTTATCATTTTCCATCCTGACAGGGTTTCTCTGAGGACAAACCCTACATTTATGCCTAAGGTAGTGTCCAGTGTGGCTCTTAACCAAGCAATTCACTTGCCTACCTTTTACCCAAACCCACAGAATAAGGGTGAGAGACTTCTGCATTCTTTGGACATTCACAGACTGCTATGCGTCTACTTGGACAGAACAAAAGCTTTCAGAAAGACTGAACAACTTCTAGTAGCATATGCTGCAGGATCACAAGGAAAGCCTATCTCAAAGCAGACTATTTCAAAGTGGATAGGCCACTGCATTCGTTTCTGCTATTCACAGCATGGAAAATCCGTGCCTAAGGGCATTATGCCACATTCCACCAGAGCAGCAGCCACTTCAGCAGCCTTCCTCAGAGGAGTACCAACCAAAGACATCTTAGAGGCTGCAACTTGGAGTTCAGTGCATACTTTCACAAAGCACTATCACTTACCTCTCTACTCTAAATCCAGGGCAGGCTTTGCCACTGCAGTTCTGCAGGGCCTGATAGCCTCTCCTAATCCTATTTAGCACCAGCCTCCCAAAATTAACTTTGGGATTCTGCCCAATTGTAATGACTGCAACAGTGAAACACGATGAACATAGTACAGTTGTGTACCTACCATAAATGTAGATGTTTGAGTGTATTCACTGTTGCAGTCCAGGTTACCCTCCAACCATCCCACTTTTCCTTGCTGGGACTTACCTGTACTTCTCTATTCTATACAACCTATGTGGTGTATTTGCTTGTAGATGAAGGAAAACATGTTTTTTGTTTATGCATGCTTTTTGGCATTAGTGAGCCTACCATTTTAGGGGTACCTGACATCTGGGGCAAGAAAAACTGAAGAAAATGGCATCTGCTGCATCCTTTATACCTTATACCCCTGGCGTACTGACGTCAGGGAGGAGGCGACAGCAACCGACGCCGGACCTAGACTTTGGAACTCAGGCCGACTGCAGGTAGCCTGCCAGCAGGATAACCCAATTGTAATGACTGCAACAGTGAATACACTCGAACATCTACATTTATGGTAGGTACACAACTGTACTTTTTTCCTCGCTAGTGCCCACCCTACAATCTGTTACAAACGTGTCCATGAGGTTGATCTTCATACCTAGGAAGGTGCCTTGAGGGTGGCCAGTTCAGGTATATCCATTAGTCATGCCTCAATGTGATTGTGGGATTTCACGGAGCGCTTCAAGGCATCAGTCATCAATGCTGCTTTTGATGGATCATCTTTGTTTGAGCCAACTTAGAGAGACTTGTCTCCCACACTGAACAGGACAGAAAGACTTTGTCTGCTGTTGGAATTTGCTTTTCTACCCAGGAAAAGACCCTTTTCCAGGAGCCAACGTGGTAGTAAGAAAATGTGGTTCAAGAAATCTCAGGTCCTTTCTAGAAGTCATGTAGGGAATTTCCCCCAGAGGCAAAGGGGGAGATAAATACAGTGGTAGACCCCCTCACAGCAGAGGTGGTCTGCAGAACCAAAGATCTCTGGATTCTTCCTCTGAGAGATCCTTCCAGCATTCCTGAAGGTTGCCCGACTGTCGCTCTCTGGAGGCAGTTGGGGGGTGCTTATCCTTGCACTGAGATGCCTGGCTAGCCATCACAAGTGACCTTTGGGTCCAAAGGATCATATCCAGAGGATGCTTCATTCCCTTTATACAAATTCCAGTAAAACCAAGAAAAATTCCTCCCGATGTTTTACCCAATCAGAGGGAACTAGCAGCTCAAGAGATTACAAAGTTGCTAGACAAGAGTCATCCAAGAGGTTCTTCCAGACCAAACAAGATCCAGAATTTAGTCAAGGTTTTTTAGTGCCAAAAAAGACAGAGTACCTGAGACCTATTTTGGATGTAAGCTATTTGAACTAGTTTGCAAAAATTCCAAATTCCTGAAGGTCACAGTTCAGTCCATTCTCCCCCTTCTTCTGAAGGACAACTGGATGTACTCTGTCGATCTTCAAGACATGTACTATCACATCAAAATGAGCAGGTGCTGTTGAAGCTGTCTGCGCTTCTGGCTGGGAGCCAGTCATCAGTTCAGAGCTCTGCCCCTTTGTCTCTGCACAGCCTCCGCTGTGTTCACCAAATGCAGGGCAGTGGTAGCAGCTCACCTAGACACTGCTTGGATTCAGTGTGTTGCCCTATTTAGATTGGCTGTTTACTGTACCAGCCAGGCATCTACTAGTAAAAGCCAGAGATTACGTGCTTCAACTGTCACTTTCATTGGGAGTCACTATCAACATGCACAAATTTCATCTTCAGCCAGTTCAAGTTGTAGATTTTATAGGGCCTCACTTAGACACAGTCAGTTGTGTAGCTCTTCTGCCTCAAATCTGGATTCTTACTTTAAAAACACACGTCGGATTCTTTCCATTCCTTCTCCCCATATAAGACCAATACTAAAAGCTCTAGTGTCGATGGCTGTTATAACTGTGATTCCCACTGCTCACTTACACACGAGTTCTCCAATGAACCCTGGTTGTGCAATGGGGCTTTCATCTTTATCCCTTGAATCACCTGATAAAACTGTCTCAAGTATGCAGCAAGTCTCTCTGGTGAATCTACTCTGAGGAGATCGATCTGGGTCGTCCATTTATCCTTCCTCTTCTCAGTGCCACGTTGACCATGGGTACCTCTCAGGTGGGGTGTATTACTTGGGACAGATTCTACAGGGCATGTGGTCCCCACAGGAGACTTATATCAGTGTCCTAGAGGTGAGAGCGGTACGTCTAGTGTTGCAGGCCTTTCAGAGCTTTCTCCCTTCAAGGACTGTTGTAATGCAAATGGACACCATGTCAGTGGTCTGGTACATCAACAAACAGGGGAACGAAATCCTATCCCCTGTGTCAAGAAGCAATGAGGGTATGGCAGTAGACGATTTCATCCAACCAACCACTTTCTTGCAGCAGTGCATATGCCGGATATATCAACACTCTTGTGGACAAGCTCAGCAGGACCATCCTCATGACTCACAAGTGGTTCCTCAACCATTCAGTGGCAAATTTGATTTTCCACAAATGGATCAACCGTGCGACCTGTTTGCATCTCTTCTAAACAGCAAGTGCAGCAGGATCTTTGCCCTTATCCCACCTCAGGGACCGTCACAGAGCAATGTGATAGTCCATACTTCGTCCTCCAGTCTCCTTTAGGCTTATCCTCCCTTGCCTCTCATCTCCATATTTTTTCAGAAAGCACTTTGGTTGAAGAGCACAGTAATCCTTATTGCCCCCTTCTGGCCTTGACAAGTGTTCCCCTTCCTTTGGTCTCATCTGGTATATCCTCCCTGGATGCTGGACCCCAGTCCAGACCTCCTATCTCACCCACCAGGACAGGGTCTTCCGGATATTGCAGGCCTCAAAATTGACCACATGGTTTCTCCAGTTCTGATGATGGCTAGACATTCCAGGCTTTCTCACCAGTTCAAAAAATCCTAGTCTCTTCTCATAAACCTTCAAGAAAAATTTACAAAAGTAAATGGAAAAGGTTTTTTCTTTGGTCTCATCAGAGAGAATTACAACCATTTACCACTCCGCTTCCAGCTGTTTTCGAGTTCCTTGCCCTGATTTTCCAGGAATGAGCGAGTTTTTCCACTGCAATTCAGTTAGCCATCTCAAACTATCACACTGAGGATAAAGCTTTTTCTTTAGCATCATCCAGATTATGTTAAGGCCTTTCTTAAGGGTACTGTCTTAAGTAGGCCTCCAGTAAAGGACCCTTAATCAACATTGGGGCCTCTTTGTGCTCAGCTAAAGTGGATCTCAAGTTTCCTTCATGGAAAACTGTTTTAATGGTAGCTGTAACGTCTGCAAGACGAGTATCTGAACTCCAAGCATTGTCTTCCAAAACTGGCATATTTGATATTTCACAAGGACAGAGTTACTTTACGCACCAATCGTTATTTCCTACTGAAAATTGCCTCCCAAACCAATATCAACCATGTCACCAATTTGCCAGTTTTTTCCCCCCAAATTTGAGAAAAAAGGTGAATACACCTTTCATCATCTTGATGTACATAAACTTTGTTTTTACAAGCAAAAGACCAAGGAATTCAGAAAAACTGGTCAACTGTTTGTCTTTTTCACTAGTAAAATATTGGGAAGACCAGTTTCTAAAATACACAGGCAAAATGGATAACAGGTTATATTTCCTATATTTATTCCTTAAAAGGTAGTGCCTTACAGAAATAACCAAAAGCACATTCAACCAGGTCAGTGTTTGCATCAGCAACCTTTTGGGCTAGAGCCTCTGTCGATGGTATTTGTGCAGCTGCCACTTGGTGTAATACTCGTACCTTTGTTGCCCATTGCAAGCTGGACATTATTTCCTGAAATAGAGCTGCCTTTAGTTCTGTTGTGCTCCGGAACATCCTCCCATGAGGGCCACCCATGGTTACTGTAGCTGGGGACTCTGTCCTGTTCATTGAGAGAATGAAAATGAACAGCACAGATAGAACGTCATTGTGAGTACATAACTTTTTTATTCAAAAATCTGAGCAGGTTTTTGTTTCCTTTCATCCTAGGCTTTAGGTTCAGCAGGCCATCACATCTGGATTTCCAAAGCCTTTTCTTTGTTTGTTTCATGGTAAATACCTTCCTGTTCAGTAAAGACTTATTCTACCAGAACTGTTGCTTACTCTGGTGCCTTTTTCAAGGGGCCGGACACCAATTCAATCTTTGGGGCTGCTATTTGGTCGTATGGCCATACTTTCACTAAGCATTACAAGTTGGATGTTATCTCCAGGGCTGGAGCTGGCTTTACAGGGCTGTCCTTGATGGGTTTCTAGAGGGTTCTTCTGTGCCTTCCTCCTCATGGGTTTCCTCTTGAGCTTTTGTACTCTTCTTCTGTTCTGTTATGACTACTGCAACAGTGATATGGAAGGACATAGAACAGTTGTGTAGAATCTTACCATAACAGTAGGTGTCATTCTCTTCAATATTGCAGCATTAACTTCCTCTATTGTAGCCTGTTCTTCTTGCCGTCCTGGCTGAGGTGGTGGTCTCCTTCTCCTTCTCCTTCTGGATGCACACATTCTTCCTTCTGAGACTTTCAATTCTGAGTGTATGCTTTTGTATGTCACCTTATTCCCTATGCCTTTTGTGGGGAGCATACCTATGACGTACAGCCCCTGTAAATGTTAAAGGCTTTGGTGTACTGGGCCAGACATTGGGCTCTCCTTGGCAGGAGATCCCATCTGTCAGGAATACTGCAGCAGTGAAGAGAGGGGGGGGTCTACTGTTATATAATTTTACACAAGTGTACCTTTTGAATATAGAAAATTATAACTATAAGAGAAGTTAAAGGGAAAAAAAATAACTGAATCAGAAAAAAACTCCGTAAAGCTCCAGCGGGCACATGTTAGAAACACCTTGTAAACTTTGAAAATGAATAAAAATATTTTCAAAGAAGAAGAAGTTAACAATTGTCTCGCCTGTGGAAAGCAAATACTACACCGAGACTTTCATTCTTACTGAGTCACTTGCTTAGGCCCAGACCATGACATCCCTCGCTGTCGCTTTTGTGCTTTGTTCAATGCCAAAACTATGTCGTCGGGCCCTTATTGTCGCTAGATATTTTCGCTTACAGTCTTCTAATTACGATATGGCTTCGGTAAGCCATCCGACAGCAGATCGTCCGAAAAAATGTAAGGATAAAGACAGAGACAGACTGCACAGGTCCAAACCTACTGACGACACTTCCGTTAAGCTATTCGTCAGTTCTGTGGTCCTCAATGAGGCACTTTCACAGCCCCTGATGCACGCTTCTGTGGATTCACTGGCCACTACCGGGACCCTTTTTGGAGTCCGGTATGCCACAAAGCTCTTCTTCGACTAAGGATCCTGCTGTTTTCTCCCTCTTGGACGGGTCTGGAGCCGCTGAGCAGGCACCGGCTTCCGAGGACGTACTTCACACTACTGATTCTCGACACAGACTTCTTTCGCGCCTACCGTTCTTTCAAAAACTCCCACGTTTCTAAGGCCCATGGTACGAACCACACCCATGAAACAGACAACCCAGTCTCAGGTACCTGCTTCCTTGCCTCAGTCTCAAATGCTTAAAATGGTGGAAGACCTTATCATGCTGATCAGGGGAAGCCAAGCTACTCCTTCCAAAAGAAAATGAGATCTGTCCCCAGTAGTTTTGTCTGAACAGGAGTCTGATGACTCTGATGCATCTGAATATGAAGACCTGCAACCTTATCTGCTTATGAGCATTTTGATGCAGAGGATTCCATTACTTCAGCCTCTTCACCCGAGGACTTTTCCTTTCGGGGAAATCCTTAATACCTTAAGGGAGCATTTCCATTGGGAATGTCAGGACTACCCTCAGTCTAAAAAGAGACTCTGGGAATTCTTAGATCTTCCACAGCACAGATTCCTGGTCATTCCCCTAGTCCGGGATGTTGTGGATTATGTTTTCCTGGAATCCAGTTTGACTCCTGACACCCTCCCTTCTGCACCCAGAAAACCTGACTGGTATTACAGAGTCCCTGACTCTCACAAATTTCTTTTCAAAAATCCTACTGCTGACCCTGAGGTAATTTCTCAAGGGCCTAAAGGGATTAAAGCAATCTCTGCTAAGAATCCCACCTCCTCAGATAGGGATTCCCGAGCACTAGACAGATGGGGTAAAAAAGTATACACATCTGCTGCTCTACTATCAGAGCACTAAATTGCCAGTTCTTATGCTAAAATTTTAGCAACATACCATGGAACTCCTCAAAGTGTCTTCCTTTCCTGCTTGTGCAGAATCTAAAGAGTTACAAGAGTTAATGCATTCTGCAAGTCAAGTGACTAAGCACACCTTACACTGTGGTTTTGACACCCTAGAAGCTTCTTGCAGGGCAGCAGTCACTGGTTCTATCCTTAGATGGCATGCATGGCTTAAGGAACAGCCCTTGCCAGACCATGTTAAATCTAAATTATTGGATGCACGGTTGCACAAAGACAGCTTATTTGGCACTAAGGCAGAGGAGGTCTTAAAAAGATGGAAGAAAAAGCTAAATCTATGCAGACATTTAAGGATTTCCTACAGGTCCAGCCACCCAGGTTCAGTAGGCATTGCCCCTCCAAGCACTGGTCCTTTCCTGCTCCCACCAGATCAGTTCAGCCCAGACTCCAGGGAAGCAGACCCCCCAGACAGCAGCCACAGGGAATGCAGAGATCAAAACAGTGGAATTCCTCCACTTCAAAACCAGGGAGTTCTAAGCCACCCCCTCATGGATAGAACTCACAATGACTCTCCTCCCCCACCCCTTCCCATTGCCCAACTTCACTTACCCTTAGAAGGAAAACTCTCCTTTCATGCAAGCACTTGGGCCACCATTACCAACGACCGTTGGGTCCTCAACATAGTGTCTCAGGGATACAAATATTTTTCCACACTCTTCCAACCCCAAAAGTGTTCCCAGATCTACCTCCAAACCAGTGGGCAGAGGCACAAAAGCAAGTCCTTTGCCTGCTCTCTATGACGGCACTAGACCATGTTCCTGCAGAACAGAAAGGCCAAGGTTTCTACTCCAGACTTTTTCTGGTTCCCAGAAAAGAGGACACCTGATGCCCCATTCTGGATCTATCCATTCTAAACACCTTCCTGGTGATACCAAAATTCAAAATGCTCACCCTCCAGCAACTGCTACCCATGGTCTCCATGGCTGCTTGGCTAGCCATCCTAGACCTAAAAGAGGCCTACCGCCACATTCCTATCAGGGAATCATGCAGGAAATATCTACGTTTCAGGGCAGGATTTCTGCACTTTCAGTTCTCTGCACTTCCTTTTGGCTTATCTACTGCCCCCAGAGTTTTCACAAAATGTCTGGCTCCCGCCATTGCCTTTTACAAATGAATATGCAAATTTGCTCGTACTTAGACAACTGCCTAATTCAGGCAGACAGGAAAAGCTGCTCAATCACCTGGCCTTTGTAAAGTACCTACTGACCTCCCTAGGGTACACTATCAACGAAAAGAAATCCAAACTAGTTACCCACCCAAAGGATTATATTCCTGGGAGCAAGCCTGGACACGGCATCCCATATGACGTTCCTTACACCAGAAAAGCAAACATACCCGACAGTCTACTTCTCTCAACTAGCCACCAAACCCCAGTTATCTGCAAGGAAAATCCTGCAAGCTCTTGGGTTCATGGCATCTTGCATTCTACTCGTTCCAAATGCCAGACTGCATATGACAAAACTTCAGTGTTTCCTAAAAAGCCTTTGGTGTCAACACTCTCAAGTCCTGGAAACTCTTATGCCAATGATACCTTGCCTAAGGAAAGATTTTCTTTGGTGGACAGCAGCTTGCTCCAACAAGAGACTACCTTTCTCACCACCCCCTCTCTCCCCCAAAGGACCAATCACAATACCAGTAGATTGCCAGGCACCCAGTATTACTGCTGCACAGGTTAAAACAGCACTGTCCAAGGCCAAGAATACAGCTTTTGTGGGACCTGACTGTATCCCTGGCTGTGTTCTACATGAACTACAGAGTGAACTGGCCCCTCACCTGTGTCCCCTGTTCAATCACAGCCTCACCTCAGGCTTTGTCACTACTGAGTGGCACACTGCTACAATCATCCCTCTCCACAAAGGAGGAGCGACTACAGACCCCGGGAACTATCGCCCCATTAGCCTAATGAGTCTGTTATGCAAAGCTATGGAACGCATCATCATGGACCTAATAAACAAGGGTATAGGGAATCTCCAAACTCTGGATCCTGCACAGTTTGGTTTTGTGTAGGGTAGATCATGCCTGCTCAACTTGGCTGACGACTTTGAGTCAAGTCGCCAGAGCTGTGGATGAAGGTAAGGTGGTTCATACAGCGCACCTTGATCTGTCCAAGGCCTTTGATACCATTCCCCACTCAGGAATCATAGAAAAACTTGCTAAGCTAGGCATCAACCCCTGTATCACTAGGTGGGTTGCAAACTGGCTCACAGAACCCACAGTGTGAAAGTAGCTGACTGCAAGTCAGACTGCAGACCAGTCACAAGTGGAGTCCCACAGGGTTTGGTCCTGGATCCTCTCCTGTTTGGTATCTAATTTTCTGAAGTCCAGGCCAGCACGAAGGGACTCTGCATGACAAAGTTCGAAGATGATTGCAAGTTGGGAGCTATTATTAACTCCACAAGTGATGTTGACATCCTACAGAAAGACCTCAATGAGACCAACGACTGGTGTCAGAACCATGGCCTTAAGCTCAATGCCAAAAAATGTCTTCATCCCCTTTGGGAAAAACCCGGTTCCCTTGAATTACTACATTGATGGTAGTCCACTGAACACAGAAGGTGTTATAAGAGATCTGGAACACAGGCTGACAGCAACCTCTCTTTTGAGCACCACATTGCCACTGTAGTCAGAAAGTCCTATGTGGCGCATCTCATTACTAAGGGTTTTGCATCTAGGAAGAAAGAGGTCATTGTCTCCCTCTACTCTTCCCTCATTAGGCCAATCATTGAGTACAATGCCCCATTTGGCATGTACCTCACTAGACACCTGCAACAACTGGAGAGGCCACAAAAGTACCTCACAAAGAGGATCTTGGGCCTTAAACACTTGTCCTATATGGACAGGCTCAAAAAAATTCCCAACTATTCTCTGTCTCATATCACCTACATAGAGGCGATCTCTGCTTGACTTTACAAAGCCATGTCTGACCCAGCTCTGTTAGAAATGCTACATCTAAAGAAATCCCAATCCCTCCACACCACATGCTCCAGAGGCCTCAACCTCATTACCACAATCAACAGAACATGCTGGAGGGACAGGTTCATAACCCAGAGACTGCCTATGCTTTGGAACAGACTTCCCATACATGTCAAGCAAAGCACCTCACTGGCCCTCTTCAAGAGAAATCTTGATGAGTGGATGGGAAATAGAAAATTCACCCCGGGGATCATTCCAGTGGCTGTACTCGAAAGAGACACTAGGAACTAAGGTTGGGTGGCACAATGCCAGGGTAATTGTATGGGCTAGGCTTGTTAAGGCTCCAGGGTCATTAGAATAGTACACACCTGTGAACCTATGAAGAATTCATACAAGGGGACTCTCCACCAGAGGATATCACCTTTGGAGAGACCATCACAAAGATGAAAGAGTACTTTAAATGGGACACTTTCACAAATGACTAAAACTGAAAGGAGATACTTTGAGTTACTTCAAGTGGAATCTCCCTCCCCTTCAGCCATTCCACCAGTTATTCCTGCCTACCTTGATGCATTCTCTTCAGCATCAAAGAACCCAGATACTCGACCACCTGCTCCTAAGAGACCTGACCGTTTCTGTAAAGTGCTGGATGGCCAGAAAGGCCTGGTAAAACCGCCCCTGGCAAACCCAGTAGTGAGTGCTGTATACCCCGACAGGCAGTCAAGACCGATTCCCTCCTCATCTCTGTTACCTACTAACAAAGACACTAAGAACATGGACAGGATAGGAAAGAAGGTTTTTACCCCCTCCACCCTAGCCTTCAGAGCTATCAAGTGTCAAACCCATGTAATAAAATATGCTTTGGAACTAGTGTCCCAAGCTTTTACCCTGTCAACCATGCCTGACTGCCCCAGCAAAACAGAAGTATCATCAAAACTGTCCCTGGCTTCTCAAGTGGCCAGGCATTCTATTAGATGCAGTTGTGATGCAGCAGAGGCCTCTGCAAGGTCCGCTGCTTCTGCATCAGTGCTACGCCGATATTCATGGCTACGCCTTCAACCCCTACCAGAGAATTTCAAGTCTAAATCTTTGATGCCCATCTAGACCACAACCTCCTGTTTGGTAAGCAGTCTGCAGGCCTCTTTAAAATCCTTGAGGAGAAAAGTAAAGAACTTCAAGACATTAAGTTGGTGGTAAGTTGATATAATGATTAAGATATTTACCATACAGACACAAGGTGCAGAGTTTGATTCTCAGATGGGGCAATTGTCTAGGCTTAAAATAGCCAACAAGGGCAGTTAGCCTAGTACTAATCTATGAACTAAGCATCTGCTGGTGTCTCCCATTCCAAATATTACAGAAATTACCCTAAGACTACCTTTGTCAGGAGGACCCCCTCCTCTGCTCACTCCATCCTCTTCCAGGCATAGAAAAGGTGCCAGGAGGCAGACCACTTCCAGACCAGCCACCTCTCAACCTACTCAGACAGCCTTTTCAAAACGGAAATGGCTCCAACAATGTGTAACTGCCCTGCCCACCTCCCCTTGTCAGCCTGTCTCTCCCACTGCCTTCCCCTTAATCACCACAGAGCGCTGGGTGCTGGCAAATAGTACAAGAGGGATATTTTCTCTCTTGTAAAGAAAAGCCCCTTGCAAGGGGCATCCCATTCCTCCCCCAAAACCAACCACACCTTATTCCTCGTATCCTACAGAATCTTCTGAACCATGGAACTAATAGAACCTTTCCCTCCAGGACAAGAAGGAAAAGGCTTTTACTCAAGATTATTTCTTGTCCCCAGAAAAGACTGCTCTTGGAGGCCAATTCTGGATCTGTGCTTTCTAAACCCCTTTCTAGAAGTTCCATCATTCAGATTGTTATCCCTACAAACCCTTCTCCCACTATTGCAAGCCCAGACCCTTATGGCCACACTCTATCTAATGGAGGCCTACCTCCATAGCCCCATAAAATCCTCTCTCAAAAATACTTGCATTGGGCCCTGTTCTCACTTTCAATTTACAGCCTTGCTGTTTGGTTTATCTACTGCACCCAGGGTATTCACAAAATGCCTGGCCCCAGCAATAGCCTTTTGCAGAACCAAAGGCATTCAGATTTACCCCTACCTAGGCGACATCCTCATTCTGGCAGAAAGAGAGGACACCCTACAAAACCACCTGCAGTTCACCATTTTCCTGCTACAAGGCTTGGAGTTCACCCTCAACATCCCAAAATCATCCCTAACCCCTCAGCAGGACAAAATCTTTCTGGGTTGCAGAATCAGAACAGACCTGATCCGGACATTCCTCCCTCAGGACAAAGTTCTCTCCCTCCCAAGACCTGATGCATGTCCAACAGATATTGGCAAGACAGTTCCTGTGGGTTCTGGGTCTAATGGCAGCCACCACCCTATGCTGCCTTTGGCCAGGATGCATATGCAAAAACTGCAGTGGTACTTGAAGAATGTGTGGTCCCAACACGCACACCCTCTAGAGTTTCAGATTCCACTCTTGCCCTGCCTCAAAGCAGAACTAAGGTGGTGGATACAATAAATCCAGGCCTTCCACTTCAACAGACCACCCCAACTCAGTACATGCATATAGACGCATCAGACCTAGGCTGGGGGGCTACCATTAAGGGCTTCATGGAACAGCAGACCTGGCAACCTACCCTCCAAAAGAATCATATGAGTGTGAGGGAAATGACAGCCGTCCTTTTGACCCTGAAAGCTTTTCTCCCAATCCTGCATCTAGGCCCCCTTCAAATCTTCACAGACAATAACACAGTCACATGGTACCTCAACAGACAAGGAGGGACGAAATCCTACCTCCTTTGCTGGATAACGATCCAAATTTGTGACCTTTCTTCCCGAAACAACTTATCCCTGCTAGCAACATACATCACTTTCCAGGACAACCAACAAGTGGATGTTCTGAGCAGATCATCCGCTCTACAACATGAGTGGATGATGAACAGGGAAATTTTTCTAGACATTGTCCATTGGCGGGGCACACCTCGGGTAGATTTGTTTGCCTCCCCCCAGAACAGACAAGTGAAGAAATTCTGCACCAAGAACCACTGTCCACTTGCCTGGAGGGTGGACACCTTCAGTATTTCATGGAAGGGACTGTTTCTATATGCATTTCCACCCTTCCCTCTCATTCAAAAGGTCGTCCTGAAGATCAGGAAGGACAAACCAAAAATCTTGCTGGTGACTCCCTACTGGCCAAGGCAGCACTAGTTCCCCCTACTGCTTTCAATCGCCAAGGGCAGTCACCACAAGTTACCCCAAATGGTGGACCTACTCACATAACAGAAGGGAGCCCTCATTCATCCTCCCCTACAAACGTGCAACACTCTGAGTGATAAACTTTTAAGGGTGTGCTTTCAGTCCTGAGCGAGACCAGAAAACCTACTACAAGGAAGATCCGAAAGATTCTCTAAGTGATGTCTCCAGAGGCACAGGGATCCCTTTCAAGTGGATACCCCTCTAGTCTTTACCTGTGTGTGTGTGAACTTCTCAAGGCTGGCCTTTCGTACTCCTCAGTGAAAGTCCGCCTATCTGCAGTTTCTGCCTGCTTACCCCTAGAACCCACTCTACTAGCCAGGCTAGATGTTAAATTATTCCTGAAAGGGGTCTTGCACATCAGACCACCAAGAAAGCCCGTCCCACCCCCTTAGGACCTAAACTTCACCCTAGAAAAATGCGCACTGCCTCCTTTCGAGCCAGCTAGTTCTGCAACATTCCAGATGTGCACAGGTGGTCAACGAACTGTCCTTAAAGGACCACTATGGGCAAACAATGAAAAAACATGTATATTTTTTTTATCTTGCCATGATTTACTGCACCTCCTAAAGCTGCCTGCAGCAAAATAAGTACTCATTCCTAATTTTTTTTTTTTTTTTTTTTTTTACTCGTCTGCCCTCATGGGGGCAGACATTGTGATTCCTTTGGAAAGCTAAATCTGTCTCAATGCACAGACTGTGAGAACAAAAAGAGGCAGCCGACGCCATTTTCTTCAGTCTTTCTTGCCGCGCGGTGCCCGAAGCAGAAGCAGTTTGCAAGTGCCGGTCGGCCAGCTCCTGAGATTTTCGAACAGAATTTCAGCCAAAGTCTTCTATAAAGCTAAGTACCCTGTTGGGGAAACTTTTCTTGCCTCAGACCGATGTCAGACAAAGTTAATTGTATTTCTTGTGGGAAGCAAATACCTCATAAGGATTTTCATTCTTATTGTATTCCTTGCCTAGGCTCAGACCACAACGTTTCTGGTTGTCGGTTTTGTGCTAGGTTCAATAAACGCACTATTAAGCGTCGGGCTGATACCGCCCGACATTATTTTGACAGAAAATTCAACTACATTATGTCGCCAGAACCTCCGACAACCGCTATGTTTAAAAAACACAAGGACAAAGACCGGCAGATTAGACTTAGACCAGATACCGAGGCCTCGGTTAGGCCTGCCGCTGGACCTTCGGTATTCAGTGAGGCGCCTACGCAGCCCCTGACTACCGCAGATTTAGAAAATACGACTACCTCTCAGTCAGAATCTACTGGGCCTCTGGAGCCGGTTCCTCCTCCAACTCGCGGACGCCAGCCCTGGCGGCGATCCGGAGACTATGGACAGGCCTTCAATTTCAGAAGGCGTCTTTAAACCGACTCTCTCTGTTAAGTCATACGCTAAGCTTCCAAAGGTTAAGAAACCGGGTCCACAGACTCCCACACAGCCCCTATGCCTAAAAAACAGATGCTCAAAATGGCAGAGAACCTGATTACCCTTATCAGAGGTTCCCAACCCCCTCCTGACAAAAGGCCTAGACTGGAGGAAGATTTACCTCCTCCTGACCAGGAATCCATTTCCTCAGCAGATTCTGAGGAACAGGATTACCCTTTCCCTCCTTATGAAGACTCAGATGCTGAGGAGTCTATTCCCTCTGTTTCCCCCCCTGAAAACTTCTCTTTTGGGGAAACCCAGCACACCATGAGAGAGCATTTCCACTGGGAAGGACAAGATTACTCTGACTCCAAAAAGAGACCCCGTGAGTTTCTTCTTCTACCTCAGCATAGACCCCTAGCCATTCCTCCTGTTTTAGACATTCTGGATGATGTCTACACTGAATCCAGTCTAAATCCAGATTCCTTACCTCCAGCACCACCTAAACCAGACAGATACTATCGAGTCCCTGACTCTCACAAGTTTTTATATAAAAGCCCTGCTGCAGACCCAGAAACCATTTCCCAGGGTCCCAAAGGGGTTAAGGCCTCTACTGCTAAGAATCCACTACCTGTGGAAAGAGATTCCAGGGCATTAGAAAGATGGGGGAAAAAGTGTATACCTCTGCCACTTTGGCCATGAGGGCACTAAACTGCCAATTCCACATGATTAAATACCAGCAGTACTTGCTTACTCAGTTAAAGCAGAAAATGATCCCTCAAACAGATCAACTAGATTTCAAAGGGATGCAAGATTTGTTGCATGCAGCAGAACAAGTGGGAAAACATACCTTGCAGTGTGGTTTTGATTCTTTAGAGGCCTCATGTAGAGCAGCAGTCACAGGGTCTGTAATACGTAGACATGCTTGGCTAAAAGAGCAGACCTTACCAGAACATGTCAAAGCAAAGTTACTGGATGCTCCACTGCAAAAGGATGTGTTGTTTGGTGTCAAAGCAGAGGAAGTTTTAAAGAAGATGGAAGAAAAGGCAAAATCAATGCAAACAGTTAAAGATTTTTTACAGGTACAACCTCCTCGCTTCAGCAGAAACTGGCCATCAAAAAACTGGTCCTTTCCTGCTTCAGACAGACCCCAAAGGGGCAGGTACAGACGCCCTAGGGGCAGAGGCCAGGCACAAGGTACCTTCAGGCCTAGACAATATCAAGCAACAAATCAAAGAGGGGGAGACGACAGATCTCAACCCTTCAGAAAACAAGCTCAATGACTCTCCTCTTCGCCTGCCATGCAAAATTGCCCAGGCAGCACCTCTAGGAGGAAAACTGGCTCTTTTCCCACAAAATTGGCACATCATAACAAAGGACAAATGGGTTCTGGATATTATTACCCGAGGCTACAGATTTCATTTTCACACTTTACCACGGATGAGAGGCATGCCAAATCTGCCAACAAACCAATGGGCAGAGGCACAAAAACAAATTTCAGCTCTCATGAACATGCAAACAATTCAAAAGGTACCTGCAAAAGAGCAAGGTCAAGGATTTTACTCAAGACTGTTTCTAGTACCAAGAAAGGACAAAGCCTGGAGACCCATCTTAGACCTTTCAATTCTAAACACGTACCTGGACATTCCCAAATTCATAATGCTCACTCTACAGCAGGTTCTTCCCATGCTGGGCAAGGAGTCTTGGCTGGTAACGGTGGACCTCCAAGAGGCATACCTGCATGTCCCTATCAGACAAGATTGCAGAAGATACCTCAGATTTTTGGCAGGCACAACGCATTATCAATTCTCTGCATTGCCCTTTGGCTTATCTACTGCGCCCAGAGTATTCACGAAATGCCTGGCATCAGTAATTGCATACTGCAGACAGCGAGGAATACAACTTTATCCATATCTGGACGACTGCCTGATGCAAGCGGACAGCAAAGACATCCTACTACAGCATCTGGCATTTGTAACAAAGTTGCTAAGTTGCCTAGGGTACACAGTAAACAAAAAGAAGTCAAAACTAATACCCTCACAAGAAATAATTTTCCTGGGTGCCAGCTTGAATACAACGGCCCAGATGGCTTACCTCACGCCAGACAAGCAAAAACAACTGGCTCAGTACTTCAAAAAGATGGCAACTTCTACCCAGCTCACTGCAAGGAAATTCCTGCAGGCATTGGGGTACATGGCATCCTGCATTCAACTAATTGCATATGCAAGGCTGCATATGAGAAAACTACAATGGTACCTAAAAAGTGTATGGTCCCAACACAGACACAGTCTCGAAGCAAGTATAACTCTCATTCCCTGCCTTCAAAAAGAGTTTCTATGGTGGGCTCAAGCATGCCAAGCAAACAAGGGCCTTCCCTTTGTCTCACCTCCAACAAACCAAACCATGACAACATATTCATCAGACTACGCCTGGGGTGCACACATGGCAGGACAATGCATACAGGGCAAATGGTCTGCAAACCAAAGGCAACTACACATCAATCAAAAGGAAATGCTAGCTGTAAAAAATGCACTAACAGCCTTCAAGGACCTCTTGCATCCAGGACAACTTCTAATAAGGACGGACAACACCACAGTTATGTGGTACATAAACAAGGAGGAACGCACACCTACCCACTATGCAGACAGGCAATGGACTTGTGGAACACAGCATTAACTTACCATCTACAACTGCAAGCACAATTCCTGCCAGGAAAAGAAAACATTTTGGCAGACAAATTAAGCAGAAATTTGACATACCCTCACGAGTGGAGACTACACCCACTAGTATTCTCAATGATAACTCAAAGGTGGGGGCCACCAGACATAGATCTGTTTGCCTCAACCAACAATTGCCAGCTACAAAAATTTTGCACAAGGACTTATCATCCACTGGCCTGGAAAGTGGATGCCCTATCATTCAGTTGGGCAGCATTGTCAGTCTACGCCTTCCCTCCTCTGCCTCTACTGACCCAGGTATTACTGAAAGCCGGATCAGAGAGACCACAGATGATCCTCATTGCTCCGGACTGGCCATGTCAACACTGGTACCCACTACTACGAAACTTGACTCGCAGCCCTCCATGGATCTTACCCCAATTCCCTCTGCTGTTAACCCAACAAAACTCTCAGATCCTTCACAGTCAACTAAGGACCTTAAATCTAGCTGCATGGAAAATACCTTAAATTATCAAACAACACTTCTCTCAAAGGACGTCCAGAATGTCATTTTGGAGGCCAGGAGGCCCAGCACCAGAAAAACTTACTCAGACAAATGGAAAAGATTCTGTGTATGGAGCCAGGCCAGAAGCCTAAATCCTGGCATCCTCAATATTCCGCACATACTCCAATATCTGACGGAGATACTACACAAAGGCCTTTCTTTCTCATCCATAAACATCCATGCTTCAGCCATTTCAGCTCAATATGATACGGTTCCTCCCATTTTCTCTCATCCTTTGCTAAGGCAGTTTCTCAGAGGGGCAAAAAATATAAGACTCCCCAGAAGACCACCAACTCCAACTTGGGATCTAAATTTTGTTCTGGAAAAGTTAACAATTCCTCCTTTTGAACCAGCTTTTTCAGCAGATCTTCAATACTTGTCATGGAAGACAGCCCTGCTGCTAGCTATCACCTCAGCACGCAGAGTCTCAGAACTGCAGGCACTTATGGCAGTGGAACCTTTCATCATTTTCCATCAGGACAGAGTATCTTTACACACCAACCCTTCCTTCATGCCAAAGGTAGTATCCAGTGTGGCTCTGAATCAGACCATACACTTGCCCACCTTTTATCCAAACCCACAGAATAAAGGAGAAAGACTCCTTCACTCTTTGGACATTCACAGACAGTTACGTTATTTGGACAAGACAAAGCCCTTCAGAAAATCTGACCAACTCCTTGTATCCTATGCACCAGGCTCAGAAGGAAAGGCTATTTCAAAATAGACCATCTCCAAATGGATAGCACATTGCATCCGCTTTTGCTACTCACACCACGGGAAAGCAGTGCCTGCTAGTATTAGGCCTCACTCTACCAGGGCTACAGCAACCTCAGCAGCCTTCCTCCGAGGAGTCCCAACAAAGGACATTCTGGAGGCAGCTACCTGGAGTTCAGTGCACACCTTCATCAAGCATTACCACCTTCCTCTATACTCAAAAGCCAGAGCTGGGTTTGCCACTGCAGTTCTGCAGGGCATCTTAGCTGCACCTGACCCAGTTTAGCTCCTACCACCCAACCATAGCTTTGGGACTCTACCCAAGTGTGATGACTGCAGCAGCATGGCACGATGAACATAGTACAGTTTTGTACCTACCATAAATGTAGATGTTCGAGTGGTTATGCTGCTGCAGTCCAGGTTACCCTCCCTCCATCCCCTGTACCTAACCAGGCTTTTCTTATACCTCCATGTACTTCAACCTTTGGGATGCATGTCTGTATGGTGTATTTGCTTACAATTAGTACCATTGTTTTGCACTAAGGTATGGTTTGCAAGCTCCTAATTTTACCTTCTTAGTTTGGGGCACCTGACATCTGGGGCAAGAAAAACTGAAGAAAATGGCGTCGGCTGCCTCTTGCCGCACTGATGTCAGGGAAGAAGCGACGACAACCAACGCCGGACCAAGGCTTTGGAATTCAGGCCGACTGCGGGACCACCTGACAGCAGGATAACCCAAGTGTGATGACTGCAGCAGCATAACCACTCGAACATCTACATTTATGGTAGGTACAAAACTGTAGTTTATTCAATGCCAAGCTGTACAACAGTTCTCAGTTTCTTAACAATGACCTCCCAAGCCTCTGATGTGACCCAGTACTTTGTCAATATATTCTAAATGCATAGATTTAATGCAAATATTTGGGCACATATGATACGTACAATAATATACAATCATTAAAACAAGGTAAATGCAATATAAATCATATCACTATAGTTATTTCTAGTTTATGACCCTGTTTGTCTATGGAAACTTTTTTGAATTTATGTTCAAACAATTGTATATTTGTTGTATATTCTCTTGTTTAATTGTTTCTCAATATTCTAACCACTGTATGCTGCATCAGTTGTAAAACTCTGATTTTGCTCCTTTTATATTTTCTATGCTCTTTGTACAAAATAGCTATGTTTGTATAATTTATTTTTATTATTTTTTTTATAATTGTTTACTATGTATCTGGAGATTTTCTCCCAGAGCCTCTGCTGAAAATGGTCACCTTGTGTCCAGTTGGACTAACCTAGTAAACAAATGGAAAATAAATAAAAAATAAAATATACTAAGAAAATCAATCAATATACTAAGAAAAATCCAAAAATTAAGAAAAAAACACAGAAGGAAGGAAAATGTTTCCTTGATGCTGTCATGAAAATCCCATTCACTTATTCAGATATTATGGGCAAACATATATATATATATATATATATATATATATATATATATATATATATATATTATATGTAATATATTAGGCAAAACGTACCCAACACATTAGTCATAGGTGACTCTCTAGTCAGGCATACTGATGTCCCACTCACCAGGCTAAACAAGGAGAAGGTTACTGTCAGCTGCCTGTCTGTTGCCAGGATCCGCCACATAACCCATGCACTCAGGTCACTCCACAAGTACAAATATGACCCTGTCATTGTCCATGTTGGTGCGAATGACCTGAGACGTACCTCCCTGAACTACATGAAAAGAGACATGGAAGAGCTCTCTGATTTTGTAGCACAGGCAGGTATGACCCTAACCCTGAGTAGCATTTTGCCATCGCCCAGAATGATACTGCAGTACAAGGACAAAATGGTTGACTTCAACAATTGGCTAAGCTTCTGGTGTCATTCTAAGGGGATCCAGTATCTGTCTGCCTGGGATGACATGGTCGACAGACCACGATGCTTGCCAGAGATAGTCTGCACCTGTCGCCCCTGGGATTCCTGGTACTGGCTAAGGCTCTTGCCGCCCCTATAGTGCCTTTTTTAGACAAGGTTCAAATGACAAATTCACCACCATAACAGGAACAGGCAAGAAAAAACTGAGGGTAATGCTATTCAGTGCTAGAAGTCTAAATCTCAAAATGTACTCACTCTAGGCACTCCTTAAAATGGAGAACATTGATATCTGTGCAGTGACTGAGACCTGGTTCAAGGCTCCAGAGAGCATCCCTGCACTACCAGGCTATAACTCATACCACACTTTTCGGCCACGTAACCTGGACAGGAACACCAAAGGCGGAGGTGTGTCCATATTCATTAAGGATATCCACACCTCCAGGCTAGTTGCTCAGCATAATGCATTTGAGGTTATCCAAGTGTAACTAACTGGGCAAAACTGCAGTCCAAATTGTAGCTTGCTACAGATCCCCCATCATGCCCCAGGATCCCCACTCCTCTTTTCTTGATATACTGGAAAATGTTAGGGTTCAACCAAACACCCTAATAATGGGTGATTTCAACTACCCCACCATTAACTGGGAAAACTACTCATGTACCAACTCCTTTGCTCAACACTTTCTGGAATTCATAAATTCTAGTGCCATGGATCAACTTATCCACACCCCCACCAAGGGCAACAATATCCCAGACCTAGTCATTACCAGCATGAGTGACCGGTGTTCCACACTTGAAGTCAACTCCTCATTGGTCAGATGCGACCATAAGCTAATCACCCTAGATATCCACATCCCGCCACCACCCCCCATTAAGGAAACCACAGTAAAAAAATGTCTCCAAAGCCAACTTCATGCTTCTTAAGACAGACGTGGCAGACTTTGACACCCATGCAGATGGACAATACAGTTACAACTGCTGAATCCTACACAAATGCACTCTATAAGCACTTACATGAGTGCATGGATTGTGCTATCCCAAACGGAGCCAAGACGTTATCCTCCAAAAACAGGAAGCCAATCTGGTTGCCCCTGCCATAAACAAGCTGTACAACAGAAGGAAGAAACTGTTGCAAAAGAGAGTAAAATCCCATGAGTGGTGGAGCTCCCTGGTCAGCCTCAATAAGAAACTGAGATCCCTTATAAGAGCCGTCAAAGATTGCTACGAAAATAAAATCATCACTGATTCTAAGGACAACCACAAAGCATTCTATAGCTATGTCAAGAATCTCAATGGCAACACCCAGATTTGCCTTGAGTTACAGCACAACGGCACGAAAATTACAGAACCAACTGATATTGCCAGCATCCTGGCAGATAGGCTCAGTGCTAACTTTACCACCCTCTCACACCCTAAAGGGCCCATATCTGTACCGGAAGAATGCAGAGTCCCTGTAATCACAACTACACAGGTAAAAGCTGCACACTCTAAAGCCAAAAACACAGCATCCATGGAACTGGACAGCATCCTAGGCTGCATTTTACACGAACTTCAGAACGAACTGGCTCCCCATCTAAGCACCATGTTCAGTTATAGCCTCACATCAGGCTTTGTGCTCACTGAATGGTGCACAGCAACAGTTATCCCACTCCACAAAGGGGGAGCCGCCACTGATCCTGGGAACTATCGCCCGATTAGCCTGACAAGTCTGGTCTGCAAGGCCATGGAACGTATCATCATGCAACTCACAAAGGCATTGGTAACCTCCAAACTCTGGACCCCACCCAGTTAGGGTTTGTGAAAGGCAGATAATGCACCCCTGAACCTAATCGACAACTTTGAGGCAGTCACCAAAGCCGTAGATGAGGCTGAGGTGGTTCACACAGCCTATCTTGACCTCGCCAAGGCTTTTGACACTATCCCCCATTCTGGAATTATAGCTAAACTCACTAAACTAAGTATAAATCCCTACGTCACAAGGTGGGTTGCCAACTGGCTCACTGACAGAGCCTACACTGTAAAAGTTGCAGACTCCAAATCTGACATGAAACCCGTGACAAGTGGAGTACCACAGGGTTCAGTCCTGGGACCTCTCCTGTTTGGTATCTACTTCTCTGAAGTACAGGCTAACACAGAAGGCCTCTGGCTAACGAAGTTCGCAGATGACTGCAAACTAGGAGCCATAGTCGAGTTCCCAAATGATGTGGGCATCCTACAGAAGGGCCTCACTGAGACAGATGCCTGGTGTCAGAGCTATGGTCTCAAGCTCAATGCCAAAAAGTGCATTGTCATCCCCTTTGGCAAAAACTCTGTACCCATGAGCTACCGCATAGACAGCAGTCTACTTAACACCAAATGTGTGATGAGACCTTGGGACCCAGGTGGACAGTAGTCTCTCCTTTGATAATCACATCGCCACAGTAGTCAGGTAGTCCTTCTACGTGGCACACCTCATCACAAAAGGGTTCTCATCCTGGAAAAAAAGAGGTCATTGTTCCCCTCTACTCTACACTCATTAGACCCATTATAGAGTACAACGCCCCTTTTGGAATGTACCTCACAAGACATCTGCAGCAGCTGGAAGGGCCACCGAAGTACCTCACAAAGAGGATTACTGGCTTCAAACAGATGCCCTACACTGACCATCTAAAAAAACTCCAGCTTTACTCCGTAGCATATCACCTACTCCGAGGTGATTTCTGCCTAACATATAAAGCTATGTCAAACCCAGAGCTGTACGTAAAGAAATCCCAGTCCCTCTGAGTTGCACGCTCTAGAGACCTAAACCTTGTCACCACAATAAACAGGGCATGCTGGAGAGATAGATTCCTGTCCCAGAGACTTCCCATACTCTGGAACAAGCTACCCATCTATGTCAAGCAAAGTTCGTCATTAGCACTCTTCAAGAAAAATCTTTGAGTGGATGGGAAATAGGAAATATACCCCGGGAATCACTTCTGTAGCTCTGCTCAACAGTGGCACAGGAAAATAACTTTCTTGGGTGACATAAGCCAGGGAACCTTGTTGGCTAGGCTTACTTAGGCCCTTGGGCCGATAGCCTAGTACCTACCTATGAACTTATTATTAGACTAAATACAATATTATGTAGCATTGAAATGTGCTGACATTATAAGGATGACAGTTTATTATTTACTCATAAAGCAAATTTCAGATTGGAAAAGTTCAAATAGTGGATAAGGAGGAAGAGCGGAAGAGAAGCAAGAGTGAGAAAAAGTATTTGTTAGAAGTAAATAGGGTAGATATGGGAGGCAGGAGAAAAAATGAGTAAAAGTAACATTACAAGTAAGAGAAACGAAACGAAGAAAAAGAAGAAATAACATGGACAACAAGATTTACAACTGCAGACTGTCAAGTGGATTGGTAGCAGGTGTCATAAAACTGGGTTTGGAGAAAAGTTTGGTGACTTTGAACAGACAGATTTGTCCGCATTAACCGTGTATCGTGTGTGTGTGTGCGGTGTAAAAGAACTATAAAGCAAATCTGCACTGATACCTGCTTGCTGCTCTGCTGGGGGGGACACTTGTGCAAGTGCAGTGGACTGGCTCCAGTAGGAAGGGATGGCACCAATACCTGTCAACATCATAGAACAAGAAAGCTGGGACAAGGCCATAAGTAATAGGGGACAAAGGCCCAAAAATTGGGACAATTTATAAATATTGCTCTTACAAACTTAGAAAGTTGATAAACAGGTTTTGCATTAGAGTGAATTGTTTTAAGAATATGAAGTCTGAAAATTAAATGCCTGTCAATTTTCTGACTTCAGTGTTCAATGATTTGCCAGTGATTTGACAGAAAACTGCAATTTTATGAAAAATGGACAACAAATCTAGACTATCTGCAAAAATCTGTACTGTTGAGAGATATGGATGGGAGCCCTGAACCAGCAACTATCAGTCATTTGCATTTGTTTGCCAAAGCCATTACAGCAGTGTTTTGCAGATAGGTGGGAAAAGCCATAAATTTGACTGGTATGTTGTGTGGGTGTGGGTAGCTGTGTTTGTGGAAGGTGGAGGTGTGTCTTTGTAAGTATGGTGCGAATGTTATGGATTATGAAATGGAGAGAATGAGTAAAATTGTGCTCAGTGAAGTCCCTAGCAATTTCATCACTGCTTGATTCAGACATATACATTCCCCTGTGTTTTCAGTACTATGTTTGAGTGCATTGTTTTGGAATGTGTGGTATTACTGCTACAGCTACTGCTACTCTTTCAATACAAGTATCTGCTTTGGAAGTTTTTTCCAGGAGTCTGTTGCTGAGAATGAGACACATGCTACAGGTGTACAACTAAGACAAACTAGATAAACAAATAGTAAGAAAAAGTAGTAGGTCACATCAGAGGCTTGGGAGGTCATTGTTAAGAAACTGAGAACTGTTGTAAAATGTGTCATTAAATACCATAAGTTCAAGTTATACTGTAAGAGAATAACTATGTAAAGATAACCATGTCAGCAGCCAAAATGCATTACAAGTTGAATATTTTTCTGTGCACATTTTAAAAAAATGGATAGACTGGCCTAAATTCTGGACTGATGCATTTGCTTTTTTTTTCCGGGAAATGCTATTCAGAAGTGAAGAGACATACAAGGGAACAGACTTAGTGGCACACCAGGCTGTGATGTTTTTTTTACGTCTCTTGTCATGTAAAGCTGACTAAATAGTTGAATCTAGTAAAGCTGGAAATTTGAGACTGTAGCCCACTGAAGGAGGGGAGATGGGAAGAGTAACCTGGCCAGGAACTGAAACTTGCAAAACTGCTCCTTGTGAAAAGTCTTTTTTATCTCAGTAATTTGTTGACACTTTTGCAAGTTTCTTTCAGAGAATGTGTGTAGTGCATCAGTAGGAACATTTGTAAAACTCAGCGCATACCGGTCAATGACACATGAGCTGCAGACTCTCAAACTTGGCAGTTTTTTTTCAGGTGCTCCATTCTAAGTGAATGAATGTCTAGTATGACAACAAATGGTAGGGCTATTTGTTCTCTCTGTCTGTGCATTATGGGACAGATTTAGCTTTCCAAAGTAGTCACGATGTCTGCCCCCATGGGGGCAGACGAGTAAAAACAAAATGAAATTAGGAATGAGTACTTATTTTGCTGCAGGCAGCTTTGGGAGATGTAGTAAATCATGACAAGATAAAAAATTTCTTCATCATTTGCCCATAGTGGTCTTTTTAACTAGTCTATTCACCTGCCCACCTTCTTCCCCTCTCCCACTAATGACAGTGAGGGGATACTCCATTCCCTGGACATTCACAGGCAACTAAGGTTTTATTTAGACAAAACTAAGTCAAAGAAAATCCAACCAACTATTTGTATCCTTCCACCCCAGGGCAAGACGGTCTCCAAACAAACCATCTCCTGCTGGATCAGAAAACCTGTCTGCTTCTGCCACTCCCACCATGGCAAGGACCTAATTCAGGGGGTAAGAGCTCACTCTACCAGGGCCATGGAATCCTCCAAAGCCTTCCTCAAAGGTTTGGACACACCCTCCGTTCTGGAGGCAGCCACCGGATCCACTATACATATCTTTACCAGACACTACAAATTGGACCATGTCTCCAGAGCCAGGGCAGGGTTTACTAGTGCAGTCCTGCAGGGCTTTCTGGAATCAGCTACCTCCACCCTTAGTCCTTCCTAAGCTGTGGCACTCTCCTGCGCTAAGAATACTGTAAATTGGAATACAAGGACATAGATAGTTGTATAAAATCTTACCATAACCATATATGTCCTTCTCTTCTATGTTGCAGTATTCCTTCCCTCACACCTCTCCCCCTTCATTCCTGTTGCGCTGTCTAGAGGGCACCCTGGAGCACCACCTAGACTAAGGTCAGACTGGCCAGCAAGTGGCATTTCACACTTCTTGTGGTCATCATTTGGCTCTTTCTACTCAACTGTCTGACTGGGCAATCAAGATGTTCTTCGTGTTTCACTGTTGCAGTCATCAAATTTGGGTTATCCTGCCAGGGGTAACCTTCATTCAGTTTGACTATCAGAGGCTTAGTATTTCTGTGTCGGTTGCTGTTGCTCCAGGACTGATGTCAGGTCATCAGTGGTATAAAGTCAGGCAGCCGACACCTTTACATCAGTCTTTCTTGCCGAGGAGCCAGAAGCAGTTTGCACGAGTGCTGGTCGGCCACTAGCTAAGTTTTCATTTCCAAGTTGAAGTCTTTTAAAGCTAAGTACCCCGTTGGGGATCCTTTTATCTTGCTCTAACCGATGTCAGAAAAAGTTAACAATTGTCTCACCTGTGGAAAGCAAATACCACACCCGAGACTTCCATTCTTACTGCGTCACCTGTTTGGGCCCAGACCACAACATCCCCTGCTGTCGCTTTTGTGCTTTATTCAACGCCAGAAATATACGTCATAGAGCCCTTATTATAGCTAAATATTTTTGCTCTCAGTCCTCTAATTCCAATATGGTTTCGGTAAGCCATCCGACTACCGATCTTCCAGAAAAAATGTAAGGATAAAGACAGTGACCACACAAGTGCAAAATTGCCGACGACTCTTCCATTAAGCTAGTCGTCTGTTATCCGGTCCTCAGTGAGGTGCTTTCGCAGCCCCTGATACCCGTTTCTGAGGATTCGCAGGCCGCTACCGAGACCCTTTCAGAGTCCGGTATGCCGCAAGACTCTTCGACTAAGGATCCTGCAGATGTCTCCCTTGGATGGGTCTGGAGCTGCTGAGCAGGCAACATCTTCTGAGGAAGTACTTCGCAATACCGATACTTGACACAGACTGACTTTTTTCGCGTCTTCAGTTCTTTCTAAAATTGCCAAGTTTCTAAGGCCCAGGGTACGAACCACACCCAAAAACTGATGACCCAAGATCAGGCACCTGCTTCCTTGCCTCAGTCTCAAATGCTTAACATGGCGGAAGACCTTATGCTTATTAGGGGAAGCCAGGCTACCCCTTCCAAAAGAAAGAGACTTGTCCCCAGTAGTTGTATCTGAACAGGAGTCTGAAGACTCTGTTGCATCTGAATATGAAGATATGCAACCCCTCTCTGCTTATGAGGATTCTGATGCAGAGGAATCCATTCCTTCTGCCTCTCCACCCGAGGGTTTTTCATTTGGGGAAACCCTACATATTTTAAGGGAGCATTTCCAATGGGAATGTCAGGACTACCTTCAGTCAAAAAAGAGACTCAGGGAAATTCTTAGATCTACCACAGCACAGACCTTTGGCCATTTCTCTTGTCCCAGATGATGATTTTATGGAATCCAGTCTGATTCCTGACACCCTTCCTCCTGCTCCCAGGAGTCCCTGACTCTCACAAATTACTTTATAAAAATCCTACTGCTGACCCCAAGGTCATTTCTCAAGGACCTAAAGGAATCAAAGCAACTTCAGCTAAGAATCCCAGCCCCTCAGATAGGGATTCCCAAGCATTAGACAGATGGGGTAAAAAAAAGTATATACCTCTGCTACTCTTGCTATTAGAGCATTAAACTGTCAGTTCCACATGCTGAAATATCAGCAACATACCATGGAACTTCTCAAACAAAAAATATCTTATTTTCCTGCTTGTGCAGAAAACAGAGAAACACGAGAGTTAATGCATTCCGCAAGTCAAGTAACTAAGCACACCTTGCAATATGGTTTTGACGCCCTAGGAGCATTTTGCAGGGCAGCAGTCGCTGGTTATGTCCTTAGAAGGCATGCTTGGCTTAAGGAACAGACCTTGCCAGCCCATGTCAAATCCAAATTATTGGACGCAGCCTTGAACAGAGACAACTTATTTGGCACCAAAGTAGGAGCGATCTTAAAAAAGATGGAAGAAAAAATTAATTTATGCAGACAGTTGAAGAGTTCTTACAGGTCCAGCCACCGAGGTTCAGTAGGCATTGCCTCCCTCCAAGTACTGGTCCTTTCCTGCCCCCCCCAAGCCAGCTCTGCCCAGCCCCAGGGAATGCAGAGATCTAAGCAGTGGAGTTCCTCCTCTTTAAAAACGGAGTGCAAAGCCACCCCCTTATGGTAAGAACTTAATGACTTTACACTTCCACCCCCTACCTCTGCCCACCTGCTTGTGCCCCTAGGAGGAAAAGTCTCCTTCCACGCAAGCAACTGGGCCACCATTACCAACGACCGATGGGTCCTCAACATAGTTTCCCAGGGATACAAATTTTATTTCTACACTCCGCCAACCCCAAAAGGGTTCCCAGATCTTCCTCCAAACCAGTGGGCAGAGGCCAAAAAGCAAGTACTTTCCCTGCACTCCATGAGGGCAATACAGCATGTTCCTGCAGAATAGAGAGGCCAAGTTTTCTACTCCAGATTCTTCCTGGTACCCAGAAAAGAGGGCACATGGCATCCCATCCTCTATCTATCCATTCTAAACACCTTTCTGGTGATACCAAAATTCAAAATACTTGCCCCCCAGCAGCTTTTACCAATGCTTTCCAATGATGCTTGGTTAGCCACCCTAGACCTAAAAGAGGCCTACCGACACATCCCAATCAGGGAATCATGTAGGAAATACCTACGTTTCAGGGCAGGATCTATGCACTTTCAGTTCTCTGCACTTCCCTTTGGCTTATCCACTGCTCCCAGAGTTTTCACAAAATGTCTGGCTCCCGCCATTGCTTTTTGCAGATAAAGAAATATTCAAATTTACCCATACTTAGACGACTACCTGATTCAGGCAGACAGGAAAAGCTGCTACAGCACCTGACTTTTGTAAAGGACCTACTGATCTCACTGCGGTATACTATCAACAAAAAGAAATCAAAACTAGTCCCCACACAAAAATGTATTCCTGGGAGCAAGGCTGGACACACGATCCCAGATGGCATTCCTTACTCCAGAAAAACAAGCCTACCTGGCAGGCTACTTCTCTCAACTATCCACCAGAACCTAGTTATCCGCAAGGAAAATCCTGCAAGCTCCAGGGTTTATGGCCTCCTGCATTCTACTCATTCCATATGCCAAACTGCATATGAGGAAACTGCAGTGGTACCTAAAAAGCCTTTGGTGTCAACTCTCAAGACCTGGAAACTCTCATACCAATGATACCTTTTCTAAGGAAAGTTTTTCTTTGGTGGCCAGCAGCATGGAACCACAAGGGATTTCCCTTCTCTCAACCCCAGGCCGCCCAGACCCTCATTACAGATGCATCAGACTATGCCTGGGGTGCACACCTAGACAGAGCAGGTGCATTCAGGGCCATTGAAGTCCTAATCAAATACATCTAAACATCACCTAAAAAGAGATGCTAGCTGTTCAGCACACCCTGACAGCTTTCAGACCCCTACTCTACTGATCAAAGCAGACAACACCACAGTGATGTGGTATATCAACAAGCAGGGAGGACTAACTCTTATCCTTTCTGCAGGCTCGCCATGACCCTTTGGCACAATGCCTCAGCCATGCAGCTACACCTGCTAGCACAATTCCTGCCAGGCTCTCTAAACTCTCTGGCAGACAACTTAAGCAGAAACCTGCTAGACCCACACGAGTGGCAGCTAGACCATAGAACCTTCACCCTTGTAACCCAGAAATTAGGCATCCCGAAGGTTGGACCTCTTTGCCTCCCACTTCATCATCTCAGCAAATTCTGCACCAGGGAACCTCACAGCAAGGCCTGGAAAGTGGATGCTCTATCCTTCCAGTGGGTGAACCTCTCAGTGTATGCATTTCCCCTTCTACCACTTATTTCAAGGGTACTGCTAAAAATAAGGGAGGAAAAACCAAGGGCAGTTCTGATTGCCCCAGACTGGCCACACCAGCACTGGTACCCACTGCTGCGCAGCCTGTCACCCCTTCCACCTTCCTCATATCCCAACACTCCTGACTCGGAGGAATGGAGAATTCATGCATCCCCAATTGCAGAATCTCAACCTGGCACCCTGGCTTATTCCCTGACCTCTGCTCAAGCTGCCAGCCTAAGCAAACAAGTCCTAGATGTTATACGTGAGGCCAGATGCCCAAGCACTAGAAAAATCCTATGCTGACAAGTGGAAAAGATTTTGCACCTGGATCCTGGCTAAGGGAGCCGGAACAAAACAGCTCTCCCTACCTCTTATTTTGGATTACCTAGTAGATCTACTACACGGGGGGTCTGTCCTTCTCTCTTAAAATTCATGCCTCTGCCATATCTGCTCATTACAGCACAGAACCTCCTCTCTTCTCACACCCTCTCATCAGACAGTTCCTAAGAGGGGCTAACAACTTAAGGCCACCCAGAAGAGTTCCTACCCCAGCTTGGGACCTTAACTTTGTGTTTGAAAAGCTCACCCTACCCCCCTTTGAACCTGCGGCTTCAGCAGAGTTAAAATTCCTCTCTTGTAAGGCAGCCTTGCTTCTGGCCATCGCTTAAGCTAGACGATTGTCAGAGCTACAAACACTCATGGCTGACAGGGTCTCCCTCAGGGCTAACCCATCCTTCAAGCCTAAAGTGGTGTCCAGTGTGGCTTTCAACCAATCCGTTCTTTTGCCCACCTTTTTCCCTAACCCACAAAACAAGGGGGAAAGGATTCTGCTCTCTCTAGATGTGCACAGACAGCTCAGATTCTATCTGGACAGGACTAAATCTTTTAGAAAAACTGATCAGTTGCTTGTCAGCTTCGCAGCAGGGGCAGTGGGCAAGGCCATATCCAAACAAACAATTTCCAAATGGATAGAACACTAGATCCATTTCTGCTACAAACACCACAGGAAACCGCCCCAAAGGCGGTCAGGACACATTCCACCAGGGCAACCTCCACCTCAGCAGCTTTTCTCAGAGGGGTCCCCACCAGGAACATTCTGGAGGCTGCAACATAGACATCTGTTCATACCTTCACCAAGCATTATGACTTGCCTATCTTCTCCAAATCCAGGGCCGGCTTTGCCACCGCAGTCTTGCAGGGCATCCTAGCCAGCCCCCAGTCTTCTTGACTGCCTCCACCCTTTTCTTCAGCTTTGGGAATCAACCCAAATCTGATGACTGCTACAGTGAAACACGACCATAGTACAGTTGTGTACACTTAATGTAGGTGTTTGAGTGTATTCACTGTTGCAGTCCTGGTTTCCCTCCCTCCATCCCCCTTGTCTCTCTCTCTCTCTCTCTCTCTCTTCCTCTCTCCTTACAGGGAATTTTTGTTATTTACTTTCTACTGGTGGTGGTCTTCCGCCATAACTTAGCTCCCTATTCGGGGGCTCCTGACGGGGCAAGAAAAACTGATGTAATGGCATCTGCTGCCTGATGTTATACCACTTGTCAGTCCTGGAGTGACATCAACCGACGCAGAAATACTAAGCCTCTGGTATTCGGGCCAACTGAGGGCTACCCCTGGCAGGGTAGTCCAAATGTGATGACTGCAACAATGAATACACTCGAACATCTACATTTATGTTAAGTGTACACAACTGTACTTTCTGAGGTCCGTGCGTGCAGACATCACATTTAAGGTCCCTGGTTTATGGCCCTACATGTGACTGCTTAAGCTGTTGTATAGGAGCAGAAGTTTGGGTCGCCTGAGGTTGAGAATCCCACACTAAGAATACTGCAACATGGAAGAGGAGGACATCTATGGTTATGGTAAGATTTTACACAACTATTCTTTGTCAGTGTGTTTCCAGCCACAGTCACATGAGCCTCGGCCTTTTCCAAGGACTTGGGCTTGCAGAGATTCTTACAAAATTCATGAGATCCAAGCAGTTGGGCTCTGAAAAGCACTCTGCCCCAGGAACATCACCTGTAAAAAGAAAAGGGAATCCATCCCCATAGGAGTCTTCAGATTCCTATAACTCAGATGAGGACAAGCTGGTATATGTTGATCAGCTTCCTTTGGAGTTATACTCTCACTGTGTCAGTTGATGCTCTTTACTCAGCTTCACAACAAAAGGGTCTTTCTTTTGGTGACTTTAATAAAATGAAAGTGTTTCAGCTGAGAAGCTTTGTAATATCCCCAGTCCAGGAAAAAATGCAGACAATTTGTTGGTCTTTCTAAACGCAAACCTCTCTATTCCTCCAGAATGGAGAATGGTAGATGATGTAATTCAAGTCCTATCCCTGCAGCCCATCTCCTGACCACCTGCTGTTAGAAAACCAGACAGGTTTTACAGGATGTTTGAGTCCCACAGGTACATCTATAAGAATCCACTGCAGAGCCTGAGGTGATCTCCAAATCCAGGGGAGCCAAGGGCCACATTTCCAAAAGCCCTTTGCCAATTTTTTGCAGAGCTTTCAGTAGATTTGGCAAAATGTTTTCCCTTCAAATACTCTGGTCACAAGAGACATAAATTGCCAGCTTCATATGATTAAATAATCAGAGACCTGGGAAGGGGACCAGGGAAGTAAAAAGAAATAGCCAGGAAATTGTTATGGCTAGGCTTGTATAGGCCCTAGGGCCGATAGCCTAGAAACCAACCTGTGACCCTCCTGGATCAGATTAAACAGAATTGCTGGATCTGTGCAGTACTAGTAGGTTGCAAAGCACACTGTCAAATGTAGCTTTGATGCTTTGGAAGTGTCCAACAGAGCAACTGACATGAGACAGTAATTAAGAGCTATGCCTGGTAAGAGAAGGGTGTCTTTCTGAGCATGCCCTTTCATCTTTGGACCCAAAGAAAATCAAGTAACATGCAGACTGTCAGACCCCACAGGTCATCTCACACACATAGCACTCATAGCTTCAGCAGCAGTTACCCCACTAAGACATGGCCATTTCCAGCCTCTCAGACCAAAACCAAGACCAGAAAGAGGCAAGCCACTTTGACCAGGCTTGGTGAATCCCATCCAAGGAACTAAGCAGTGAGAAGCTGTTACTCAATAGAGCACATCCATGCTTCCCTTAGAATCCCCCACCCCCCAGCTCTACCTTCCCATTTACTCCTCCTCCCATACTTGGAGGCAGATTGTCACACAACCCCCCCCCCCCCTCCAACTTGAAAAAAAATTGCATGGAACGTTGGTCATAAATCTCGAGTCATGTTACCATACGCACTTTGCAAGCAGCAAAACTTTGGGGGATTCCTCCCAGTTCCAAAAGACCAACAAATTGATGCCCAAGTGTGAGAGCTATTGAGTCGAGCGTCCATATCATTTGTCCATCAAAGGGACAGTGTTTTACTGAAGGCTGTTTCTGATCCTTGGAAAGGATGGATCTTGGAAGTCTTAGTTTTAACCCCTCAAGGTAACGACATGTCCTTCCTTAGATAACAGGTACAGTACTCGAAACTGTCACATCGGATCTGAAGGATGCTTGCTTCCACATCCTCATAGCAGAGGACCATGCAACATTCCTTCGCTTCAAAGGGCAGCACACACAATTGAAGGAGGCTTTTAATTGGGAAATCAAACAATTCTCTCAGGCTTTCAGGAAACTCCTGAGTTTACCATCCCCCACACCACTTTCTATCCTCCCAGTGCAAGTAGCATTTGATGACATCTTTGAAGACATTTCTCTGCACCCTGACCCTGACACTTTCTCCCAGGAAGCCTGATCGTGTTTATAGAGTGCTTAGCTGTTACAAAAGTACCCTAAAGTTGACCCCTCACTAGTTTTCACAGAATCCACTAAGGGAACACCAAAGTGTACAACTAGACACCACTTGCCTAATGACAGGAAAAGTAGACTTAGATTTGATGAAAAAGCTTATATTTCAGCTTCCCTATGTATGAGGGCACCTAACTTGACAGTTCCTTATGTTAAAATATTTAGAGTCCCAACAAGACAAAGTAATGTCTAATGCAAAGACTGTTTGACAAAACCTTGTCTAAGGAAATTCAGGAGGCTGTTAGAGCAGCCTTGCATGTCTCCAGGCATTCTTTAAAACTGGGTATGATGCATTGGAAGCATCATACCAAGCAGCTGCCATGGGCTCAGTCATTTGCAGGCATGCCTGGCTCTGGATATGACCTCTCTGACCAGGTGAAAGCCGAACTTCTGCATGCTCCTCTAGACAGAGTTGCTTTTTGGACCTGTAGCTGAAAAGGTATTCAAGAGGTTGGGTGAAAAAAGGAAAACCGACATTTAAGGAAATTTACATTTCCCTTACATTAGGGTATAACAGAAATTGTTCTTCAGACCATGTCCCCCCCACCCCACCTAACCACCCACCTACCCACAGTCCAGGACTGGACAAGAGGGGGGGCCTCCCTGTTCTAAGAGATCCAGACAATCTAGGGGATAGCAACCAGAGCAAGCTCAGAGTTCAGGGAGCTCTGAAGAGCCCCTCCAAAGTCAAACAGCTGTGACTATGTCCTTATAAGTCAGCTGAAGCTCATCGACAAAGACCAGTGGGTAGTACATTCAGTTCAGGGAAATTCACCCTTTTATAGACATGCCAAAACCCCCAAAAGAGCAGGAGAGCCTCTTGCCTTCAGTCCTCCAAGACCTGCTACAAATGTCCATTTAACCTGTTCCAAGTCAGGAGGGAAAAGGTTTCTATTCAAGGATTTTTCTAGTCCCCAAAAATTGAAGGCACGTGGAGATCAGTCGAGGCTTCCCTTGTGTCCCAAAATTCAAAATGCTAACATTACCCACCATGATCTTCCAGGATGCCTACCTAGTTACCCTAGATCTGAAAGCCTCCTACCTCCATGTCCCTATTGCAGACACATTTTGTGGTAGCAGGTTTGTAGACAGACACAGGAGATACCCATGTTTTGTGGTAGCAGGTTTGCAGACAGACACAGGAGATACCCACGTTTTGTAGTAGCAGGTTTGCGGACAGACACAAGGAGATACCCACGTTTTGTGGTGGTAGGTTTACACTACTAGTAGTTCTGTGCTATACAATTTGGCTAGTCTACTACTTCCAGAGTATTCACCAAATGCCTAGCTCCACTTGGTGTCATTGCCGAACCCTAGGGGGGGGTGCATATTTACCCCAATCTGGACGACTTCCTCATTCAGGGAATAATCCACAGCAGTGATTCTAAGTTCCTTGCGTGTTACCTTAGTGCTTCCAAAAGGTAGGTCACACCTTAAACCTCTAAGTCTCAGACTCTACCCCAGGCAAGAATTCTCTTTTCAGAAGCCTTCATAGATTATGCACAGCAAAAATTCTTCCTCCCTAGGACGAGACATCTTACCTAACCAGCTTGTTGCCAAAGCAACAAATCTTGGCATGGGAATTTCTAAGGATCTTGGGTTACATGGCATGTTGTATACTCGTGATCACCCTAGCGAAGCTACACAAGAAAGCTTCAGTGGTTCCTGAGAAAACACTTGGGAACAACACATCTCCCTGGAAACTCTTGTCTCTCTCATTTTTAAAAAAGGAGCTACTGTGATGAAAACACCATCTTACAGAATCCAGCCAACAAGACCAATCACCATACATAGTTCAGATATAGCCTGAGGAGCTCACCTATGGTACATGAAGATGTAGGCATCTGGACAAACAGGCCTGCGGAACTGCATATAAACTAAAAATAAATTAGCTGTTACTTGCCTTTAAAAGCTTTTCAACACAGTTTGGCCCCAGGAACTTTACAGATAGGGAAATACAGCGCAACAGTGGTGATGTACATAAACAAGGTGGTACCATCTCCTACCTTTGAGCAGTCTTGCAATGAAGATTTGGATGTTAGCACAGGAAATAATGGTAACATGTGTATAGCATCCTACATTCTGGGGCAGAGCAGTACCATAGCAGATTCTGTAAGCAGGGATCTTCTACACCCCACGGAATGGATGCTGACAAAAAATTTTCCTGAACGTAACCTTACAGTGGGGAATCCCTCCGTAGACGTTTTTGCTTGTCACCAAAGTAGACCACTCCAGAACCCAACACAGGGACATGGAGAAAAGTATTATTATTCCTTCAGATGGACAAGACTATTCCTATATGTTCTTTTCCTTCTACCTCTGATTCCCAGAGTACTGATAAAAGTCAGGTCTGACAGGCCAAGCCCGATTGTCATAGCCCCTTCTGGATGAGAACACTGGATGGTCTTCGTGTTTCACTGTTGCAGTCATCACACTTGGGTTATCTGCCTGCAGCTAGCTCAGTTGGCCCAAATACCAGCGACTTAATATTTCTGGGTCGGTTGCTGTCGCTCCAGGTCTGACATCAGGTCGTCGGGGGTATACAAACAGGCAGCCGACGCCATTACATTAGTCTTTCTTGCCAAGGAGCCCAAAGCAGAAGCAGCTGGCACGAGTGCCGGTTGGCTGCTACCTGAGTTTTCGTTTCCGAATTGAATTATCTTGAAGTCTTCTAAAGCTAAGTACCCCATTGGAGATCCTTTTTTCTTGTTCTAACCAATGTCAGAAAAAGTTAACAATTGTCTTGCCTGTGGGAAGCAAATGCCACACCGAGATTTCCATTCTTACTATGTCATCTGTTTAGGCTCAGACCACGACATACCTCGCTGTCAGTTTTGTGCCTTGTCCAACGCACGAACTATTCATCGTCGGGCCCTTATTGTCGCTAAATACTTTTGGTCTCAATCTCCATATTCCGCAATGGCTTCAGTAAGCCATCCAACTACCAATCTTCCCAAAAAAGTAAGGATAAAGACAGACCGCACAGGTCCAAAACTGCCAACGACGCTTCCGTTAAGCTAGTCGCCAGTTTGCCGGTACTCAGTGAGGTACTTTCGCAGCCCCTGATGCCTACTTCAGTGGATTCGCAGGCCTGTACCGAGACATGTTTGGAGTCTTGTATGCCGAGAATGACTTCTTTGAGTACGGAACCTGCGGATGTCTCTACCTTGGATGGGTCCGGAGCTGCTGAGCAGGCACTGGCTTCTGAGAAAGTTCTTCGCACTACCAATGACTTCTTTCGCATCTTTAGTTCTGTCTAAAACTACCGAGTTTCTAAGGCCAAGAGTATGCGCTACGTCTAAAAAAGTGACGACCCAAACTCCTGCACCTGTTACCTTGCCACAACTTCAAATGCTTAAAATAGCAGAAGACCTTATTATGCTGATTAGGGGAAGTCAGCCTTCCCCTGCTAAGAGAAAAAGAGACCTGTCCCCAGTAGCTTTAACAGATCAAGAGTCCGAATCTGAGGTATCTGGTTATGAAGACATGCCTTTAACTGCTTATGAGGATTCAGATGCAGAGGAATCCATTCCCTCTGTTTCTCCTCCAGAGGATTTTTCTTTTGGTGAAACTTTACATACTTTGAGAGCATTTCCACTGGGAATGCCAAGACTATCCTCAGTCCAAAGAGCGACTCAGAATTTCTATATTTGCCACAACATAGGCCTTTAGCAATACCTTGAGTCTAGGATGTTGTGGATGATGTCTTTCTGGAGTCCAGTTTAACTCCTGATACATTACCCCCTGCTCCTAGGAAACCAGACCGGTACTACAGAGTTCCTGACTCTCTCAAATTCCTTTTCAAAAATCCTACTGCTGACTCGGAGGTCATCTCCCAGGGGCCTAAAGGTATCAAAGCAACTACAGCTAAGAATCCCACCCCTTCAGACAGGGATTCCAGAGTTTTAGACAGATGGGGTAAGAAAGTGTACACCTCTGCAACTCTTGCCATTAGGGCTTTGAATTGCCAGTTTCACATGCTGAAGTACCAACAACATATTATGGAACTGATTAAGTAAAAAATAGCTGTGTTTACAGACTGTGCAGAAAATAAAGAATTACAAGAACTTATGCATTCTGCGAGCAAAGTCAGCAAGCATACTTTGCAGTGTGGCTTTGACACCCTAGAAATATCTTGCAGGGCAGCAGTCACTGGTTCTGTACTGAGAAGGCATGCTTGACTTATGGAGCAGACCTTGCCAGACCATGTCAAATCAAAATTCCTAGAGGCCCCTTTAAACAAGGACAGTCTGGCACCAGAGCAGAAGAGGTTCTTAAAGAGATGGAAGAAAAAGCTAAATCTATGCAGACAGTCAGACTTCTTGCAGGTACAGCCTCTTAGATTCAGTAGGCATTGCCCCTCGAAACATTGGTCCTTTCCAACCCCCTCAAGGCCATCTCAAACCAGACCCAGGGAAAATAGACCCCCCCCCCCGACTACAGTCTCAGGGTATGCAGAGATTTAAGCAATGGAGTGCCTCCCCTTCAAAAACGGGGAGTGCTAAGCCACCCCCTTACAGAAAGAATTCACAATGACTTCTCAACTCCACTTCCCACCTTTGTCCAACTGGATGTGTCCCTAGGAGGAAAACTTGCCCATCATACAAAAAAATGGACTTCCATCACCAAAGATCAATGGGTCCTCAACATTGTATCCCAGGGGTACAAATTTTATTTCCACTCACTGCCAGCCCCAAAAGGGTTCCCAGCCCTTCCTCCAAACCAGTGGGCAAAGGCACAAAGCGAAGTTCAATCCCTGCTCTCTCTAAGGGCAATTCAGCCTGTTCCTGCAGAACAGATAGGTCAAGGGTTCTATTCCAGACTTTTCCTGGTACCCAGAAAAGAGGGCATTTGACACCCAATCCTAGATCTTTCCATTTTAAACACCTTCTTGATGGTACCAGAATTCTAAATGCTCATCCTGCAGCAGTTTCTTCCTATGCTGGCCAAAGATGCCGGGTTAGCCACTGTAGACTTAAAAGAAGCCTATCTGCATATCCCTATTAGGGACTCTTGCAGGAAATATCTACGCTTCAGGGCAGGATCTATGCATTATCAGTTCTCTGCACTTCCCTTTGGCTTATCCACTGCTCCCAGAGTATTCACAAAATGTCTGGCTCCACCCATTGCCTACTGCAGACAGAGAAAAATTCAAATTTATCCGTACTTAAATGACTGCCTGATTCAGGCAGACAGGAAATACTGTTGCAGCACCTGACATTTGTGTAAAAAAAAAAAAAAAAAACCTTCTAACCTCCCTGGGGTACACCAACGAAAAGAAATCAAAACTAGTCCCCAGTCAAAAGATTGTATTCCTGGGAGCAAGCTTGGACAACACCATCCCAGATGGCATTCCTTACTCCAGAAAAACAAGCCTATCTGACAGACTACTTCACTCAAATGGCCACCAGACCCCAGCTGTCCGCAAGGAAAATTCTCCAGGCCTTAGGGTTCATGGCCTCATGTATCCTACAAATTCCATATGCCAAACTGCATATGAGGAAACTTCAATGGTACTTGAAAAGTCTTTGGTGCCAACATTCTCAGGACCTGAAAACTGTCATTCCTATCATACCTTGTCTAAGGACAGAGTTTCTTTGGTGAGCAGCAGCATGCAACCACAGCAAGGGACTGCCTTTTACTCAACCCCACGACACCCAGACCCTAACCACAGATGCACGAGATTATGCCTTGGGGGGGCACACCTGGATGACAAGTGCATTCAGGAACACTGGGGCCCAAGTCAAACTCATCTTCACATCAACCAAAAAGATGCTAGCTGTGTTCAGCATGCTCTAACAGCTTTCAGATCCCTGCTCTCACCAGGACCCATGCTAATAAAAACAAACACCACAGTTGTGTGGTACATTAACAAGCAGGGGGAAAACACACTCTTACCCACTCTGCAGGCTAGCCATGGCCCTGTGGAACACGGCCTTGGACATGCAGGTCCATCTGCAAGCTCAACTCCTGCAGGGCAAACAGAATTCACTGACAGACTACTTAAGCAGAAATCTAGACCCGCACGACTGGCAATTAGAGCCCAGCACATTCAGCCTTCTGATTCAGAAATGGGGGACCCCAGAGGTGAATCTCTTTGCCCCCCCCCCTTGCAATCACCAGCTCAGCAAATTCTGCACCAGGGCACCTCGCAGCAGGGCCTGGAAAGTAGATGCCCTATCCTTCCAGTGGGTAAACCTCTCAATCTGTGCATTTCCCCCTCTGCCCCTTCTCTCAAGAGTATTGCTTAAGATAAGATAGGACAGACTAAGGACAATTCTGATTGCTCCAGACTGGCCTCGCCAGCACTGGTACCCATTGCTGTGCAGCCTGTCAGCACTGCCATCATGGCATCTTACTCGGACCCCAACCCTCCTGACCCAGAGGGAAGGAGAATTCATACATCCCCAATTTTCAGACCCTCATTTTGACAGCTTGGCTTATTCCCTAACCACCAATCAATCTGCCAACCTCAGTAAACAGGTTCTGGATGTTGTATGTGAGGCCAGACGCCCTAGCACTAGAAAGTGTTATGCTGACAAATGGAAAAGGTTCTGTACCTGGATTCAGGCTAAGGGAGCCGATACAGCACAGCTGTCCCTCCCTCTCATCCTGGATTACTTAGCTGACCTGTTACACAGTGGTCTCTTTTTCCTCTTTTAAAATTCATGCCTCTGCTATATCTGTTTATTTCCCCACTGAGCAGCCCTTTTTCTCTCACCCTCTGATCAAACAATTCCTAAGAGGGGCTAGCAACTTGAGGCCACCTAGAAGAGCACCAACCCCAGCTTGGGACCTTAACTTTGTGTTGGAAAAGCTCAACTTGCCCGCCATTGAACCAGCATTTTCAGCAGAGCTAAAATTTATTTTCTGGAAGACTGCTTTCCTTCTGGCCATCACTTCAGCCAGAAGGGTCTCCGAGCTACAAGCACTCATGGCTGTAGAGCCCTTCATCATCTTCATTGCTGACAGGGTTTCCCTCAGGATTAACCCCATCCTTCATGCCCAAAGTGGTGTCCATTGTGGCTCTCAACCAATCCATTCATTTGCCCACCTTTTTCTTTAACCCACAGAACAAGGGGGTAAAGGATCCTGCACACTCTAGATGTGCACAGACAACTCAGATTCCATCCAGACAGGACTAAATACTTCAGAAAGTCTGATCCAGTTGCTGGTTAGCTTTGCTGCAGGGGCAGAGGGGAAAGCTATTTCCAAACAAAGAATTTCCAAATGGATAGCACACTGCATCCATTTCTGCTACAAGCAACATGGAAAGCCTCCCCCTAAGGGGGTCAGGACTCACTCTACCAAAGCAGCCTCCCCCTCTGCAGCTTTCCTCAGAGGAGTTCCCACCAGGGACATCCTGGAGGCTGCCACCTGGACATCTGTAAACACTTTTACCACCTGCCTGTCTTCTCCAAATCCAGGGCAGGATTTCCCTCTGCAGTCTTACAGGGCATTCTAGCCAACCCCAGTCTCCTTGACTGCCTCCACCCTTTTCCTCAGCTTTGGGAGTCAACCCAAATGTGATGACTGCAACAGTGAAACACGAAGAACTTAGTACAGTTGTGTGCACTTACCATAAATGTAGATGTTAGAGTGTATTCACTGTTGCAGTCCTGGTTTTCCTCCCTCCACCTCTTCTTTCTACTCTCTCCTTACAAGGGATTTTTTGGTATTTACTTTCTACTGGTGGAGTGGTTCCTCCAGAACCCCACTTGGGGGCTCCTGACAGGGCAAGAAAAACTGATGTAATGGCGTTAGCTGCCTTACTTTATACTACTGACGACCTGACGTCAATCCTGAAGTGACAGCAACCAACGCAGAAATTCTAGGCCTCTGGAATTCGGGCCGGCCGAGGGCTACCCTGGCAGGGATAACCCAAATGTAATAACTGCAACAGTGAATACACTCGAACATCTACTTTTATGGTAAGTGTACACAACTGTATTTTTCTGGACCTGCCCCAGCACAGACCTCTGGCCATCCCCCCTGTGTTAGAAGTGGTGGATAATGTTTTCCTTGAATCCAGCTTAGCCCCTGACACCCTCCCTCCTGATCCCAGTAAACCTGACAGGTACAACAGAGTACCGGATTCTCACAAATACCTGTACAGAAATCCTGCTGCAGATCCAGAGGTACATTACACAGGGACCTAAAGGAGCTAAGGCTAGTTCTGCCAAGAATCCTCTTCTTTCTGACAAGGACTCGAGCTCTGGACAGATGGAGTAAAAAGTATACACCTCTGCAACTTCAGATATCAGAGCACTCAATTGTCAGTTCCATATGTTAAAATGTCAACAACACACTTTGGAACTATTAAAACAGAAGATTGATACCTTTCCTGGCTGTGCCAATTCAAAAGAGGTTGAAGATGTACTGTCCTCTGCTTGTCAAGTGGCCAAACACTCATTACAATGTGGATATGATACCCTAGAAGCTTCTAGCAGGGCAGTAGTGACAGGATCTCTTATTAGAAGACATGCATGGCTGAAGGAGCAACCTCTCTCTGATCAGGTCAAGTCTAAACTTATTGATGCACCCTAGATAAAGAGCACTTGTTTGGGGGAAAAAGCAGAAGAGGTGCTTAAAAAGATGGAAGACAAAGCAAAATGTATGCAACCAGTAAAAGATTTCTGTCAAGTTCAGCCTCCCAGGTTCAGCAGGAATTTCCTTCTAAGCACTGGGCCTTTGCTAGCACACACAGCCAGGGTAAGCCCTGCAGGGGGACAGACCATCTAGGCCCCTGTCCCAGGGCCAGCAGAGAAGCAAACAATGGACCACTTCCATCTCTAAGGGAGGGAGTTCTAAGCCAACCTTCTATGGCAGCCACTCTGTGAACTCCCCCTTTGCCCTCCCTTCACTCATCAGGAATTAGGAGTATCACCTCCTAGAGTGGAAGGTAAATGCAGTGACCTTCCCCTGGAACTCCCTCTTTGTGTATCCGTTACCTCCTCTTCCCCTTATTCCCAAGGTACTGATCAAAATTAGGGAGGAAAGTCCAAAGGCCATCCTCATTGCTCCAGATTGGCCCAGACAGCATTGGTACCCCTTACTACGCAGCCTGACCTTACAGCCTCCCAAGCAGCTTCCCCTGATTTCAGACCTCTTGACCCAGGTGAAGGGGAAGATACTGCACCCAGACATAGACTCTCAATCTTTCAGCATGGCTTATACCTTAAAAGCTAACAAGGAGTCCCTGTTGAGCAAACCGGTCCTAGACATCATCACAGAGGCCAGAAGGCCCAGCACCAGAAAATCATATGCAGGGAAATGGATAAGATTCTGCTCCTGGAGCCAGTCCATAGGGGGCCAGTACCTCTCATCCCTGTTATCTTGGATTACCTAGCCGAGTTGCTCAATAATGGCCTCTTTTTCTCCTCTATTAAAATTCATGCCTCAGCCATTTCTGCCCATTACAATTTAGACCCACCCCTCTCCTGTCATCCTTTGATTAAGCAATTCCTCAGAGGGGCTTCTAATATTAGATCTCCCAGAAGGCCTGTCACACCACCCTGGGACCTGAATTATGTTCTAGAAAAACTAACCTTACCTCCTTTCGAATCTGCTACTTCTACAGAATTGAAATAGCTCTCCTGGAACACTGCCTTCCTACTAGCTATCACCTCAGCCAGAAGGGTATCAGAACTTCAGGCTCTCATGGCTGTTGAGCCCTTCATCATTTTCCATGTGGATAGGGTCTCTCTGCGGACTTAACCCCTCCTTTATGCCCAAGGTGGTATCTGATGTGACCCTCAACCAGGCCATACACCTACCCACCTTCTTTCCCAACCCTCAGAACAAGTGGGAAAGAATTCGACACTCGCTAGACATGCACAGACACTATCTGAACCATATTAAACCATTCAGAAAAACAGACCAACTACTTGTCAGCTTTGCCCCTGGGGCAGAGGGGAAGCCCATTTCCAAACAAAACATTTCCATATGGATATCACTGTATCCATTTCTGCTACAGACTACATGGGGCCCCCTCCCCCAAGTCTATCCATACCCATTCCACTAGGGCAGCCTCCACTTTCACAGCCTTCCTCAGAGGAGTCTCCACCAAGGACATCTTGGAAGTTGCCACCTGGGCTGCTGTCCATACCTTTACAAAGCATTACCACCTACCTCTTTTTTCTAAGTCTAGGGCAGGGTTTGCCTCTGCAGGTCTTGCTGACCCATGCCTAAAACTCTAACCTAGCCTTCCACCCCACTCCTCAGCTTTGGGACTCCTGGTTTCCCTCCCTCCACCCCTCCTATAGCATATTCCCCTAGGGGAGATATAAGCTTCCCATGGTAGCTTTTAGCCACCAGGACCACTTTTTCCTTATTTCCTTCTGCTTCTGATGGGTTAGGGCAAGAAAAACTGATGTAATGACGTTGGGTGCCTTGTTTTATAGCACTGACGACCTGACGTCAGACTACAGGCGACTTCAGTTGAAGCAAAAAAAAAAAACATTGTTTCTGGTATTCGGGCTGGCCGAGGGCTACCACAGCAGGGATAACCCCACAGGTGGTGATTGCAACAGTGAATACACTCGAACATCTACAGTTATGGTAAGTGTACACAACTGTACTTTCTTCCCCCTTCCTTTGATCTATTCTATCTCACTTTCTTTTCTTCCCCCTTCCTTTGATCTATTCTATCTCACTTTCTTTTCCACGAGTGTACTGTTTTTATCTTGTGGTATCTTTATCATCATTGGTAGTGCTTTCCCTTTCCCTACCTTTTTTTGGTAGTTCTGGCCTACCATTGTTGGTAGCCGTTCCTTTCTTATTGTGTGTGCGCTGCTTATTAGTGTGCGTATCTGCTGTCAGTTGATTGCTTTTTGTTCAACATGGACAATTCTAGGGGTACAACTGAGTTTAAACAGTGCCAAGGTTTTGGTAGGAAGATGCCCAACTCTGACGGGCATTCTTCTGGTGTGTACTGCTTGGCCCTGGCACATCTACAGCAAGACAGTACTGTTTGTCAAGCGTTTAGTCATAAGGACCTTCTAGAGAGGAAAAATAAATTGATTATAAAAGGTGTGATTAAGTCTTCTTTTGAGGAGGCTCTATCCAAGTCCGACGCATCATCTCCTTCCTCCCCCCGCTTCTAAATCTGAACATAGAAGAGCAGCTATTTAGTGCCAGCGTCCCCTTCAGCTCCGGCAGCCGTAAACACAAACCTTCAGCTCCCAAACCTTCTGCGGGAGCAAAGTTTAAAACTAAGAAATCTATGGAACTGACGTCTTCAGCACCATCTCTACCTCAGATCGAGTTTGCAGCTACACAGGAAGACGGAAGAATGTGTATGGAATTGAAGAGGCTATGTCTAAGGTCAAACCTGATAAAATTACCAGGACAAGAGGGGGATGGAGGGTGGGGTTCCAAGGATAAATGAAGAACGACAACACAGATGGAACATTATGGTAAGAACATAACTTATCCTCATTTGCTCCCTTCCGGGATAGCAACTTGATCTCTTCATTGGGGTTGTATCCTTTTCAGTGATTGAGTGTAGTTCTCCCCTTTTTTCCTCTACTTTCTTATAGGGTATTAGTAGTATTTAGTGTTATAAAATTTTCTTCTTAGATAGGATAGTTTTTAAGTTTAGGTAGGATTGTTTTCTAACCTTAGCCATTTTTTCCCACCTTATGATGTGTGGAGTATTTTCCTGTAGTTGTGACTTTCTAGTAGGTTATAGTTAGGTTGTGTGTGCTGTTTTGTGTGTGCTGTATTGTTTAGTATGAATAAAGAATTCAGGAAGTGTGTGGCATACAGCCGCAGACTTCCTTTTCATGACACATAATTGGTGTGTCTACTGTCTCTAGCGTGCTCACCTGGAGACGCAATTTGTGGTAGTTTTCAGTCCTGAGCAGTTAATGAGAGGGCGGCCAAGTTGACAAACATCTTTTGTCTGTTGGGAGTGGTTCTTCCCTTGCGCTCCTGCTAGCAAACATAAGAAAAGGTAATCCGGGTCAAAAAGAGGGAACTAAGGACCTAATGTCCTTTAAGGGGGACCATAAACGTATGACTTGCATACCTCTAGCCATCTGGATCCGAAGTTCCAAAGGTATTCCAGCCCACTGCCTGTCTCTGTGCTGTCATTGAATTCTACTCCTTGAACTCGTTCTCGGCCCCTTCCCTGACATTTAGTGTCTCTCTAGCCCCTTTTTGTCTAAAAAGGGTTCCCTCGGCCCGGATTTATTTTACCCTTTTTCCCGTGTATTTCTCAAGAGTTCTCTCGAGTCTTCTCCATCTCTGGCCCTTATCTGAGCCTCCCTGGTTTGGACCTGGTCCTCAGAGCCTTCTGCTAGTAGGTGGGCTTGAAGCCCCCCTCTGTAGCTCTTCCAGGTGGTCCGGTCAGTCAGGAGTCGGAGCAGCTAATGCAATCCTCCTTGCAAGCCCAGATTAAGTTAGGTCTGATCCCATAGGCCTTTGGTCCCAGATCCAGACCCGAGACTTCTACTCTGACTGGCTTCTTTCCTCCCTCAGTCCCTATGACTCCAGGGTTACTGGGGCCTGTTGTCTTACCACCTTTGTGGTCTGATCCAGCACCTTGTCCAGTTTTGGCTCCCACCCCTTCCTTGATCTTACTCAACTCCAGCTATCTCAGAGCCAAGTGGACCTTTGAGCTGACCTTTTGGGGCTGAGTTTCCAGGTTGGGTCAGCACTTCAGGTTTCATATTTCCTTCCTGTTGGCACTTCAGCTTTCAACAGAATGGGTGTTGCCCACATGGCTGTGGTGGTCCTCAGAATCCACTTCCATGGAGTCCTTCCATTACCCTTGAAGGGTTGCCTGACTGTCTGGCTCTGGAGGTAGTAGAGGCCATTTGGCACTACATCTGGAAGCTTGGGAAGCCATCACCTCCGGTGCATGGGTGTTGTCATATCCACAGGCTGCATAATTCCATTATTTCCCCCAAAAGAGAACTCCAAGCACCTTCCAGATGTGCCACCACGTCAGACAAAGGATGCAGCCATCAAAATCGAAACGCTATTGGAAAATAGTAATCCAAGAGGTCCCACCAGATCAGCACAAAACCAGGTTTTTTGTTCCAGGCCATCTTGGATTTGAGCAAGTTAAATCTCTTTTTGAAACAGATCAAGTTCTGGATGGTAACAGAGCAGTCTGTTCTGCCTCTCCTGAAGGACAACTGGATGTGCTGAATCAATCTCAAGGATGCCTACCATCATATAAAGATAGCAAGGTGCTCCGGAGGTTTCTGTGCTTCCAGCTTGGAGACAAGTTGTGAGTGCTGTCCTTTGGTCTCACTCCCCACCAGGTGTTCCAAGGGCATGACAAGTCTGGTTCAGGCTACAGGGTTTTCGGGTCTTCTTGTACCTGGACGACTGACTTCTCACCACCTGAATGAGATCATCACTAGTCTGGCTGACTTCTCACCACCTGAATGAGATCATCACTAGTCTGGGCAAAGGATGCCTTACTCCGGTTGTGCCATTCCTTGGGAATCGCTGTAAACTATCAGAAATCCAGTCTTAGTCATTCCAGACTTTCAGTTCATAGGCTGTCACTTGAATACACACACTCCGATTGCAAGACACCCAACTTAGTATCTACCCTTCTTTCTTACACCACCTCATTACTGTTTTAGAGGAGACCTCTGGTGTCTGTGGTTTGTAGTACTCTTAGGTCAAATGGCTGCAGCAATCTGCTTATATGTTCATCGTGTTACCCTGCTGCAGTCATTACACTAGGGTTATCCTGTCGTCAGGCGGTCCCGCAGTCGGCCGGATTTCCAAAGTCTTGGTCCAACGTCGGTTGCTGTCGCCTCATCCCTGACGTAAGTGTGCCAGGGGTGCATATATTGCAACCGACACCATTTTCTCCAGTCTTTCTTGCCGCGTGGGGCCCGAAGCAGAAGCAGTTCGCAAGTGCCGGTCGGCCGACTCCTGACATTTTCGAATTCGAATTTCAGACCGAAGTCTTCTATAAAGCTAAGTACCCCGTTGGGGAAACTTTTCTTGCCTCAGACCGATGTCAGAAAAAGTTAACAATTGTATTTCTTGTGGGAAGCAAATACCTCCCAAGGATTTTCATTCTTATTGCATACCTTGCCTAGGCCCTGATCACGACGTCACTTATTGTCGTTTTTGTGCCAGATTTAATAAACGTACTATTAAAAGACTATTTGATTTCGCATAACACTTTTTTGGCAGAAAAGTTAATTATAATATGCCGTCGGAGCTACCGACTACCGGCGTGCACAAAAAGCACAGGGATAAGGATCGACAGCCCAGGCCTAAGCCCGATTCCGAGGCCTCGGTTGATCCGGTCTCCGGTTATCAGTGAGGTTCCGACGCAGCCTCTGACTACTGCAGTTCAGGAACCCGAGACCGCTACAGATATTTTGACGGAATGTACTAGGCCGACGCAGCCTTTTACTTCAGGCCGTACCGACGATTTACCTTCCAAGGACGTCGGTGCTTCTGAAACGCCATCGGTTTCTGAAGGTGTTTTCAGACCGACTCTTACAGTCAAAACGTTTTCCAAGTCGAAGACTCCTTCCAAATAGAAAAAGGCTTCACTTCAGTCTCCTGTTCAAGGCCCTATGCCCAAGAAACAGATGCTCAAGATGGCTGAAGATTTGATTTCTCTTATCAGGGGTTCTCAGCCTCCTCCTGACAAAAGGCCTAGACAAGAGGAAGAATCTGCTTTCTCTGGACAACTGTGTATTTCTTCGGATTCCTCTGAGGACCAAGACTATTCCTTCTCTCCTTATGAAGATTCTGATGCTGAGGACTCTATTCCCTCAGCTTCCCCTCCAGAAGATTACTCTTTTGGGGAAACTTTACACACTATGAGGGAACATTTTCACTGGGTAGGTCAGGATTACTCCGATTCCAAGAAAAGGCTCGAGAGTTTCTTTTACTCCCCCAACACAGACCTCTAGCCATCCCTCCTGTTTTGGACATTGTGGATGATGTCTATTTAGAATCCAGTTTCAACCCTGACTCTCTGCCTCCTGCCCCGGCCAAGCCTGACAGATACTACAGAGTACCTGATTCCCACAAATTTCTTTACAAAAGCCCAGTAGCCTACCCAGAGACTATCTCCCAGGATCCCAAGGGGGCTAAGGCTTCCATGGCTAAAAATCCAGTACCTTCTGAAAGGGATTCAAGAGCACTAGACAGATGGGGGAAAAAGGTTTACACCTCAGCCACTTTAGCTATGAGGGCTCTAAACTGTCAATTTCATATGCTTAAGTATCAGCAATTTCTGCTCTCTCAGTTAAAACAAAAGATAACCACCCTCCCTCAACAATCTGAATTGAAAGAAGTACAGGATTTGTTGCACGCCACCGAGCAGGTGGGCAAACATACCTTACAATGTGGGTTTGCTTCTTTAGAGGCCTCCTGCAGAGCAGCTGTCACTGGATCAGTTATACGTAGGCATGCCTGGTTAAAGGAACAAAGTCTGCCTGATCATGTTAAAGCAAAACTACTAGATGCTCCCTTACAGCAGGGTGTTCTTTTTGGTGTTAAAGCAGAAGAAGTTTTAAAGAAAATGGAAGATAAGGCAAAATCAATGCAGACAGTCAAAGATTTCCTACAAGTACAACCCCCCCCGCTTCAGCAGAAACTGGCCAACAAAAATTGGTCCTTTCCAGCCACTGACAGGCCTCAGAGGCGTACATACAGGCGTCCAAGGGGCAGAGGACAACCACAAGCTCAGTATAAACCTCGCCAATGGGGCACTCCAACCCAGAAGGGAGGAGAAGACAGGTCTCAACCCACCAGAAGGCAAACTCAATGACTTGCACCTCAGCTGGCCAAACAAAGCTCTTTTGTCAGCCCCCCTGTGGGGAAAACTAGCACTATTTGCAGACAACTGGCACATGGTCACAAAGGACAAATGGGTCCTAGACATAATTTTACGAGGATACAGATTCCACTTTCACGCCTTGCCAATAAAAAGAGGAATGCCAAACCTGCCACAAAATCAAAGGGCAGAGGCTCAAAAACAAATTACAGCTCTCATGGCCATGAGAGCCATTCAAAGGGTACCAACTCAAGAGCAAGGCCAAGGATTTTACTCAAGACTCTTCGTAGTACCCAGAAAAGAAAATCCTTGGAGACCAATTCTGGACCTTTCAATTCTAAACACTTACAAGTTCCCAAATTCAAGATGCTAACACTACAGCAGCTACTTCCCATGTTGGGCAAGGAAGCATGGCTGGTAATGTTGGACCTCAAGGAGGCATACCTGCATGTCCCTATCAGACAAAGTTGCAGAAGATACCTCCATTTCATTGCAGGTTCAACCCATTAGCAATTCTCTGCACTGCCCTTTGGCTTATCTACTGCGCCCAGAGTATTCACAAAATGCCTGGCACCAGTAATCGCATACTGCAGACAGAGGAATTCAAATATATCCATACCTGGATGACTGCCTCATCCAAGCAGAAAGAAAAGACATTCTTTTACAACATCTGGCTTTTGTGAAGCATCTTCTAAATTGTCTAGGGTACACAGTAAACGAAAAAAAGTCAAAACTAGTACCCTCACAAAAAAATGACATTCCTGGGTGCCACCTTGGACACATCGGCCCAGAAGGCTTATCTTACACCAGACAAGCAATTACAACTGACTCAATATTTCAAGACAATGGCAACAAAGACACAACTGCAAGAAAAATTCTGCAGGCTTTGGGCTTCGTGGCATCTTGCATTCTGATAATACCATTTGCAAAACTGCATATTGAGGAAATTACAGTGGTACCTAAAAAGCATATGGTCTCAACACAGCCACAGCTTAGACACAGTGATATCTCTCATTCCCTGCCTTCAACAGGAATTTCTATGGTGGGCACAGGCATGTCACCTCAACAAGGGTCAGCCTTTCACCTTGCCCCCACCCAGGCAAACTATCACAACAGATGCTTCAGACTATGCCTGGGGGGCACACATGGCAGGACAAATGCATTCAAGGCCTATGGACTGCAGAACAAAGAAAACTGCACATAAACCAAAAAGAGATGCTAGCTGTACAGAAAGCTCTGACAGCCTTCAAGGACCTACTACAGCCTGGACAACTTGCAATAAAGACGGACAACACCACAGTAATGTGGTACATAAACAAGGGGGCACACATTCCTACCCTCTTTGCAGGCAAGCAATAATCTTATGGAACACAGCTCTGGCCTACCAAGTCCAGTTCCAAGCTCAATTCCTGCCAGGACAGAAAAACACATTGGCAGATGACCTAAGCAGAAACATCAAAGATCCCCACGAGTGGAAGCTAGACCCACAAATATTTGCAATGATAACTCAAAGATGGGGCCTACCAACTATAGACCTGTTTGCAAGTCCTCAAAACTACCAGCTGACAAAATTTTGTACAAGGACATTCCACCATCAAGCTTGGAAAGTGGACGCTGTCTCCTTCAGTTGGAAAAAACCTGACAGCATATGCCTTTCCTCCATTACCTCTTCTCACAAAGGTTTTTTTGAAGGTCAAAAAGGAGAAACCTTGAATGATTCTCATAGCCCCAGACTGGCCACGCCAGCACTGGTACCCGCTATTGAAGAATATGGCTCACCGCCCACCATGGATATTGCCTCAAATACCTCATTTGCTCACGCAGCAAGACAAGCAGATTCTACACAGCCAGATCAAAACCTTAAACCTGGCTGCATGGCAAATCAATTAAGCATCCAACCTGCCCCTTTTTCACAAGCAATACTGGATGTTATTGTAGAAGCCAGGAGGCCAAGCACCAGAAAGGCTTACTCGGACAAATGGAAAAGGTGTTCTGCTTAGAACCAAGCTAAAGGCCAAGACACAACTCAGCCTCATATGCCTCACATTCTGCAGTATTTAGCTGAGATGTTGCTTAAAGGACTTTCCTTCTCCTCAATTAAAATCCATGCTTCAGCTATTTCAGCTCACTATGACACGAATCCACCTTTATTTTCAAATCCTCTCCTAAGGCAGTTCCTCAGAGGGGCAAAAAACTTTAGACCACCTAGAAGAGCTCCTACACCAACATGGGACCTCAGCTTTGTTCTGGAAAAACTAACGCTTCCTCCTTTTGAACCAGCTTTTTCTGCAGACCTTCAGTTCCTATCTTGGAAGACTGCCCTGCTCCTGGCAATAACGTCTGCTAGGAGAGTTTCAGAATTACAGGCACTTATGGCAGTGGAACCTTTCCTCATTTTTCATCAAGACAGAGTTTCTCTACGAACTAATCCTTCCTTCCTTCATGCCTAAGGTGGTTTCCAGTGTAGCTTATCAAATCATCCACCTACCCACTTTCTTCCCCAATCCACAGAACAAAGGTGAGAGACTCCTGCATTCCTTGGACATTCACAGGCAGCTTCGTTACTACTTGGATAAAACTAAGGCTTTCAGAAAAACTGACCAGCTCTTTGTTTCCTATGCTACAGCTTCTCAAGGGAAGGCCATATCCAAGCAAACCATTTCTAAATGGATAGGCCATTGCATACGATTCTGCTATACCCATCATGGGAAACCAGTTCCTCCTACCATTAGATCCCACTCTACCAGGGCAACAGCTACCTCTACAGCCTTTCTCAGGGGGGTTCCTACCAAGGAAATTTTAGAAGCTGCAACTTGGAGTTCTGTACACACCTTCACCAAACACTATCACTTACCTCTTTATTCTAAGTCCAGGGCAGGCTTCGCCACTGCAGTTCTGCAGGGCCTCATTGCCTCCACTAACCCTCTATGATGCCTCCACCCTACCTTAGCTTTGGGACTCAACCCAAGTGTGATGACTGCAGCAGGGTAACACGATGAACATAGTACAGTTTTGTACCTACCATAAATGTAGATGTTCGAGTGTTCACCCTGCTGCAGTCCAGGTTACCCTCCCTCCAACCCCTCTGATCTACTGGCTAAATCTTTGCTATGCCTTACTGATGTATTTGCTTATAGCTGAAGGGATTTTGTGTTTGTACAGTGTTCTCACCTTTTGGTACTAATTTGGATCACCTTTTTGGGGGCACCTGACATCTGGGGCAAGAAAAACTGGAGAAAATGTCTGTTGCAATATATGTACCCCTGGCGCACTGACGTCAGGGATGAGGCGACAGCAACCGACGTCGGACCAAGACTTTGGAAATCCGGCTGACTGCGGGACCACCTGACGACAGGATAACCCTAGTGTGATGACTGCAGCAAGGGTGAACACTCGAACATCTACATTTATGGTAGGTACAAAACTGTACTTTTCCCTGACAAGTTAACACATGAAGATATACTGCATTGAATCCTAGTGACGCAGTGGTTCTACTTGACTCATACTATGGATTTTCCCATAATGTTGACACAGGTCTGTTAAAATTAAATCTAGTGGTGGTTGGAGTCTCCCCTAGTTTCAGCAGGGAGACTTTTTTTTGTTCTTACCACACAAGGTATGGTCATGATGAAACTCCTCCCTTCTCACATGAGGTGGTGGGGAGGCATTTCAAAGGGAGGATGGTCCAAGGGACCTGGTCAGTGATTGAGACCAGTCTTCCCATTAGTGTCTTGGAGATGAGGGTTGTGCTCCTCATGTTGCAGGCCTTTCAAGACTTTTTCCACCAGTGGTGTGATGTGAGTGCAGATGGACAATGTCAGTCTAATATGTGAACAAACTGGGAGGAACCCAATCATGTTCTCTCTCTTGGGAGGCCATGAGTGTGGCAGTGGGCAATTTTGTCTCAATTTCTGGTAGCAACACATATCACAGGAAGTCCAACATTTTAGGGGACAGTCTAAGCAGGAAAATTCTTCAAGAATGGTCCCTAAATTTGAGGCTTATTACATGGATTTTTCAGTGCTGTGGCACTCTGTGTTGTGATCTGTTTGTTTCCCCAGCCAACACCAGGTATAGCAGTTACTACACCTTAGTTCCTCTAGAGGGACAGTCACCCAGAGATGCTCTTCTGTCTGCTTGGCCTCTGGGCGTCCTGAATGCATACCCATCAAATCTGTTAAGAGTTTCTCCAGCAGGCTGCCCTGCTTGTTGCAGAGCGACTGTAATCCCCCTTGCTACATTCTGGCCCTGACAGGTATGGTCCCCTTTCTTTGGCTTCTTTTAATGTACCCTCCTTGAGTCCTGGATCCAATTCTGGATTTCATTTCTTTTCCAGTGGGTTTGGACCTGCCCAGTCTTCGGTCACCAAAGGTAACCGTATGGCACCTCCAGTTCACCTAATGGCCAGAAATCCTAAGTAGTCCATATTTTGTCCTCTTCTCAGAAATTACATACCCTCAAAGTAATTTATGCTAGCATGTAGCGATGTTTTTATTTTTAGGCTTTTTCTAAAAGCATGGATCCCTTTTCAGTGCATTTGGAGGCTATCCTTGATTCTCTTGCTGAATTTTCATTCAGGATCTTGTTATCCCACTATTAAGATGCATTTGGCAACTATTTTTAACTTTCATATTGGTGCAGATAATACACCAGTTGGGGGTGTTACAGGTTTCAAAGCTTTTTCTAAAGAGGGGCGTCTTTTTTTTATTGCGGCCTCCTGTCTGGGACCCTGTCACTGCATGTGATCGGCCTTTTATGCTTCACATGCTTGGTGGACTTTAACCATCAGCACAGCAACAGTTTCCCAGAAGTTGTCTTGGATGACTCTCTTCTGGTGACTGTTACTTCAGCCAGGAAGTCGCAGGCTGTATCCTTGGTACCTCCATAGCTGGTTTTTCATAAAGACTAGGTATCTCAGAATGGATCCTGCTTTTTTGCCTAATATGAGAACTGAAAATTTAAATCAAGGTAATTTGCTTACCGCTATGCTTTTTTCCCTGAATTTTCAAACCCAAGGCACTCTTGTGATGGTTTTAGAAAATTTAGTTTTTGTGATGGATCAAGTGTCGAAGGTTTTGAGGACAATTAGAGTTCTGCTTGAATGCCTTGAGGCTGAATTGCAGACGAGGCTCGCAGCTGACAGATCACAGAGTCTTAATGAAAATATTGGTGTGTGTGGTTATTGAGCAGAGGCTCTGGTTTTAGGTGTTTATATAGGATTTTATATATATATTTGCACACACTTTCACATACATGTATAATGTATTTATTTGCTGGTTGTATTTGTAAAAGTTTTACATTGCAGATAGGTTGCATTCAAGCTGTAAAATGTTTTAAGTGTTAGTTGATATAATTTTAAGAACTTGTGTAGCATTGTGGCCTGCGATTGGTCAGTATGATCATCTGACTTGGGATGGATGTTTTAAATGTCTTCACTGCTTTTACACTTGTCTTTGTTTTTCTGATGAAGTTCTGAATGAATTAAAATAGAATAAAAGTGCTAAAATTTTCATTTGTTTCCTTTGCACCCATTTCTTTGAGTTTCAGGGAGAATATTTCCTTCATTATCTCAGTGTTCACAGGCAACTGAGATCTATTTTCCTTCAGAAAGTCTAATCGGTTGATGTTCTTCGTGTTTCACTGTTGCAGTCCTCACATATGGGTTATCCGGCTCCCAGTAGCCCTCAGTCGGCCCAAATACCGGAGTCCTTGGTATATGACATTGGCTGCCGTCGGTTGTAAAACGTCAAGTATAAAGGGAGGCAGCCAACGCCATTTCCTCAGCCTTTCTTGCCACGGAGCCCGAAGCAGATGCAATTCTCACTAGTGCCGGTCAGCCATTTACCTTAGTTTTGCTTTCCGACTACCAAGTTGAAGACTCTTTCAGGTAAGTACCCTGTTGTGGATCCTCTTCGTGCTTTAACGAATGTCAGATAAAGTTAATAACTGTCTTGCCTATGGAAAACAGATTCCACACCGTGATTTCCATTCCTGTTGTATAACTTGTTTGGGCCTTGAGCACGATGTCCCTAAATGCAATCTCTGTGCTTCCTTTAACCCACGTACCATACGCTGCAGAGCTAAGATTTTGTATAAGCATTTCGGAATCTGGCCTAAGTTCGTCGGTATGGCGTCTTCTGGTCTCCTGACTTTGGATATACCTAGGAAACACAAGGACAAGGACCGCTGCAGGCCTAGGGTTAAATCAGCCGATGACGCACCTGTGAAATTGGTAGTCAGTGAGGCGCTTTCGCAGAACCTGCAGTCTGCAAGTTTTCAACCGCCTCTGCTGAGACCTTTATGGAGTCCTCCATGCCGCAGGCTGCTATTTTGTCTTCAGACCCTCCGCCTGTCGCTGCCTCCGATGGATCCGGAGCCGCTTTGCAGGTACCGGCTTCTGACGGCTGCTCTTTTCGACATGAGACCAGAACCAGACCGATGATCTTAGTTCAGACTTCTGCAGTTGCTAGGCCTCCGGAGTCCCTCCGGATTGCTAGTAAACCTTCTAGCCGCAAACCTACTCATAAGCAGGCATCTGCCTCCCCTCCTGTGCCTCAGTCCTAGTTGGTAAAGATGGCTGGTGATGATCTTTCCCTGATTACGGGCTCCCATCCATCCCTTCAAAGAAGGCTGGGGAATTATATCCTGATGTTTTGTCTGTTTCAGATTCTGAGATTTCCAGTATGTCTACTGGTGAAGAAGGATTCTGATGCTGAGGAGACCATCTCTTCTGCCTCCCCTCCAGAAGATTTTTCCTTTGGGGATACTTTGAATACCCTTAGGGAGCATTTTAAATGAGAATGTCAGGATTTTCCACAGTCTAAGAAAAGAATCAGGGAATTTTGGGATTTGTCATAGCAAGCCTCTGGCTTTTCCTCCAGTTTTGGAAGTTGTGGATGATATTTTCATGGGAAATTCTTTTAACTCCTAATTCTGTTCCTCTTGCCCCCAGAAAACCGGATAGGTATTATAGGTTTCCTGAATCTCATCAATTCCTTTTTAAAAACCCTACTGCTGATCCAGAAATTATTTCTCAAGGCCCCAAGGGTGTTAAGGCTACTATTGCTAAAAACCCTGTGCCTTCTGATAGAGTTTAGGGCCTTGGACAGGTGGGGTAAAAAAAGTCTGTACCTCTGCAACTCTTGCCATTAGATACGTGAATTGTCTTTTTCACATGCTTAAGTATCAGCAGCATACTTTGGAAGCTATTAAGGCTAGACTTGGGGGTATTCCTTCCATGATGGAGAACAAAGATTTACAAGACTTACTGAATTCTGCCACTTTAGTTCATAAGCATTCACTTCATTGTGGTTTTGACCCTTTGGAGGCTTCCTGCAGAGCAGCAGCCACTGGTTCTGTAATTAGAAGGCATTCTTGGCTCAGGGAGCAGCCTCTTTCTGAACCTGTTAAGTCTAAATTGCTGGATGTTCCTTTGCACAAGGACAATCTTTTTTTGGTAATAAAGCTGAGGAGGTACTGAAGAAGTTGGAGGATAAGGCAAAATCTATGCAGGCTGTAAAAGATTTCCTTCAGGTTCAACCTCCTCGGTTTAGTAGGCATCATCCTTCTAAGAAATGGTCTTTCCTGATCCCGGCAAGCAGGGTCACTCTAGGCCTATGGGTTTGAGATCTTCCAGAGGCAAGGGTTCTGCCCCTCAAGGGCTAAACAATGGCATTCTTCTGCTAAATTGGGGAGTTTTAAGCCAGCTTCCCAAAGCAAACATTCTCAGTGACTCCGGCCTTCTTGTGCCTACCTCTGCAGACCCTGGGTTTCCTTTGTGGGAAGGTTAGCCAGGTTCGCAGAGGAATGGTCTACCATCACAGACGACAAATGTGTGCTCAGTATAGTAAACCAAGGTTACAAGTTTTACTTTCACACCTTCCCTGTTTTGCAAGGGTACCCAGACATACCCAGAACTCACAGGGCAGAGGTAGAAACTCAAATTTCTTCTTTACTGACTATGGGGGCTGTAGAGCCAGTTCCTGCAAATCAGGCAGGCCTAAGTTTTTATTCAAGACTTTTTCTGGTACCCAAGAAAGGGGGCAGGCACCCTATTCTGGATCCGTCTATTCTAAACACTTTTCTGGCGATTCCCAAATTCAAGATGCTCACCCTTCAACAGTTACTACCAATGCTGGGCAAGGATTCATGGCTGGTAACTTTGGATCTGAAGGAGGCTTATCTGTACATCCCAATAAGGGAAAGTTGCAGGCAGTTCCTTCGCTTCAGGGCTGGGAAGCAACACTTTCAATTATCTGCATTGCCCTTTGGCTTATCTACTGCTCTCAGTTTTTTTACCAAGTGCCTAGCTCCAGCCATTGCTTTTTGCAGGCAGAGAAACATTCAAATTTATCCTTACCTGGACGACTGTCTTATTCAAGCAAAATCCCCAGAACAACTAGAAAAGGATTCGGATTTTGTGAAGAACATACTCACCTCTTTGGGTTACACTCAACGAAAAGAAGTCAAAGTTGGTTCCTAGAAAGGAAGATTGTTTTCCTGGAAGTGAGTCTGAATACAGCCACCCAGATGGTATTCATCCCTCAACAGAAGCAAGAAGATCTTTCGGCTTACTTCACGAACTTGGCAAGCATGACCCAGCTCTCTGCAAGGCAATTCCTGTAAGCACTAGGGTTCATGGCTTCATGTATTTTGATGATCCCATATGCAAGGCTGCATATGAGAAAACTTCAGTGGTACCTCAAGAATCTTTGTGTCAACACACACAGGACTTGGACTTGTTTCTTCCCCTGATTCCCTGTCTACAAATGGAGTTCCTCTGGTGGGCAGCCTGTTCTCAGAACAAGGGTCTGCCTTTCCACCCACCATCTGCCAGCCAGACTCTCACCACAGACGCCTCAGATGTTGCATGGGGGGGGGGGGCTTATCTGGAAGGCAAGGGCATACAGGGGACTTGGAGCAACCAGCAGATTAATCTGCACATAAACTTAAAAGAATTGATGGCAGTGCAGCAGACCTTGCTGGCTTTCAAGGACCTACTCTACCCTGGGACTCTGCTGATCAGGACAGACAATACCACAGTTGTGGTACATCAGCAAGCAAGGGAGGACTCATTCTTACCCCTTGTGCAGACAAAGCATGAGACTATGGTCTATAGCAGCATCCATGGGGTTACATATAATAGCCCAGTATCTCCCAGGGAGGCTAAACTCCTTGGCGGATCATTTGAGCCAGACATGTTTTGGATCCTCACGAGTGGCAACTCAACAAGGACATTTTCCATCGCTTCACTCTTCATTGGGGAACCCCACAAGTGGATCTTTTCTCCTCTCACACCGGTCATCTCCTTCCAATCTTTTGCACCAGGGATTTTCACAACAAAGCTTGGAGGGTGGACGCATTGTCCTTCCCATGGACACATCTCTCAGTTTATACATTCCGTCCTCTGTCTCTCCTTCTCAGAGTGCTGCTAAAGGTAAGGGACGAAAAACTGAAGGCTATTCTGATATCACCAGATTGGCCCAGGCAGCATTGGTATCCCCTCCTTCGCAGCATGTCACAGGCTCAACCTTAACATCTTCCCGTGGTGCCAGATCTGTTGGTTCAGGGAGGTGGAAAGTTCCTTCATCCTCATCTTCAAACTCTGCATTTAACTGCCTGGCTAATACCTTAAATCTTTCCCAACAGGTGGTTGAAGTTCTTCATGAGGCCAGGAGGCCTAGCACCAGAATATCCTATGCAGATAAATGGAAGAGATTTTGCTCTTGGATGCTGGCTAAAGGAGAAGACTCTTCTCATCCTTCTCTTTCCCTCATTCTTGATTACCTAGCAGGACTGCTTAATGGTGGACTTTCCTTTTCTTCAGTCAAAATTCACGCCTCAGCAATTTCGGCTCATTGTTCTTTTGAGCAACCCATTTTTTCTCACCACTTGATGAAACAGTTCCTGAGGGGAGCTAGTAATCTTAGACCTCCCAGAAGAGCTCCTACTCCTGCTTGAGATCTTAATTTTGTCCTGGAAAAACTTACTCTGCCTCCCTTTGAACCAGCTCCTCTGCAGATTTGAAATTTCTATCCTGGAAAGACTGCATTCCTTTTAGCTATTACTTCAACTAGAAGGGTATCTAAGCTGCAAGCCTTAATGGCACTATTTTTCACTCAGATCGAATTTCTCTGAGAACTAATCCCTCCTTCATGCCTAAGGTAGTTTCCAGTTTAGCTCTTAACCAGTCTATTCACCTGCCTACATTTTTCAACTATCCCCAAAATAAAGGGGAAAGGATTCTGCACTATCTTGATGTGCATAGACAGCTAAGATTTTACTTACAGGACTAAATCCTTTTGAAAATCTAAACAGTTAGTTTTGCTCCTGTGGCTCGGGGTAAAGCTATTTCCAAACAAACCATCTCCAAATGGATTGCTCATTGTATTCACTTGTTACCAGCAGCATGGGAAGGTACTCCCTCAGGGTATTAGGACCCATTCAACTAGAGCAGTCTCTACCTATGCAGCCTTTCTGAGAGGTGTGCCTACCCAAGGACATTCTAGAAGCAGTGACTTGGTCTTCTGTCCATACTTTCACAAAGCATTACAGTCTACCTTTGTTTTCTAAATCCAGGGCTGGTTTTGCCTCTGCAGTTTTACAGGGCCTTCTTACCAACCCCTAATCTGTGATCCTTCCTCCACCCTTTGTCTTTTTTCCTGGGCTTTGGGAATCAACCCATATGTGAAGACTGCAATAGTGAAACACGAAGAGCATAGTACAGTTGTGTACACTTACCATAAATGTAGATGTTTGAGTGTATTCACTGTTGCAGTTCTGGTTTCCCACCCTCCATTCCCCCTTTTTTCCAGAGGCACAGACTATATATTTTTATTTTTTTTTATGACATGTTCAGGGTGCTACCTTCCTGGGTTAGCCTTATTTTGGGGGCTCCTGACAGTTAAAGCAAAAAAAAAAACTGAGGAAATGGTGTCGGCTACCTCCCTTTTTATACCTGATGTTCTGACATCAGTGTTACAACTGGCGGCAGCCGATGTCATATACCAAGGACTCTGGTATTTGGGCCGACTGAGGGCTACCAGGAGCCGGATAACCCATATGTGAGGACTGCAACAGTGAATACACTCAAACATCTACATTTATGGTAAGTGTACACAACTGTACTTTTTGTTTTCCCAAACGAGCTTTAGAAAGTATCCATGTCCACTCTAAGTGGCTCTAATTGCATTTAATTTGGGTTCTGTTAGAGCTATAGTTATCTCTACAGCTTTCCTCTTGAGAGCGGCTATGGATGACATCTGTCTGCTGCTGTTTGAGTGGGTCCTCATACGTTTGTGTCTCATTACAAGCTGGATATTCAGTCGAGGTCTAGAGCCTCTTTTGTTTCCACCATATTGTAGAATGTGCTCTCCTAGGGCCTTCCTAGGGCATAATGTGGTTGGGGACTCTGTCCTGCAGGTTGAACCCAGATGGAAAAGTTAACGTCCTTACCATATGTTGTCTTTCTGTCTGGTTCAACCATTCCACCTATCTGCCCCCTACTATATTTTGTTCCCGTCGATCCTCAGACGACTGAGTTGTGGAGGCTATTTTTCCTCCTCTTGTCTGGCGGTCTGTTAGATACAGCCATGGAAGTAGTTTGGAGAGGGGCAAACTTTGAGATTATTCTGTCAGAGCTAGGCATTATAGGTAGATGAGGCAGAGCTTAAAGGGCTGAAGTCTTTTGGAAATTACCTGTCTTGTGTAGAGTTTGATCCAATAACCCACAGGTTGAACCAGTCAGAAAGAAAACTGATCCATCATTATGGTAAGTACATAACTTTAATTTATATTGTCCCCTTTTAAGTACATGTATGGGTCAGACCTTTCTAAAGTCTGGCTCATGTGCCCTGCTGGGTTTAGAATATTAATAAAAGTGAATTCAAAAGAGTGGTTGGAGTTGTGCATCTCTTAGTCATGTGGGTAAGGGTTGATTGACATAGAGATGCAACATTGCTTGTACAAAGACTGAATATCCCTGAATATGCTGGCAGACAAGTTGGTTGTTAAATGATGCATTTAGTACTGAAAGTGAATTTTCTCTTTCCTTCCCTGATCCAGATCTCGTTCTGAGGACCATCATCGTAATGACAGAGACAGGAGGAAACGATCTCGTTCCAGGGACCATAAACGTTTTGGCAGGTTCTGAAGGCTCACATCCCATCGGAGACATTTTTTTATTTCCAGTTTTGTTTTAAATGTTTGTGTTTAGTATCTTTAGCTCCACAGAAGCAGCGGTCGCATGAGCATACAGGTACAAGGCTCAAGATATGAAGTGCTTTATTGAGAGGAACATTAATTCCATCAGAGCTGATGCAAACCAGTGTAAAAATGTTTCAACCCTCTGTCACCAGGAAGTCATCTTGTAGGGTTGCTGTTGGTGAGCTGAATTGCCCAAAACAGAGAAAGCTACCGGTGAATAAGTGGTATTCATTGAGTTTGCCTTCTTCAGCTGATGAAATGAGGAAAAATTCCTTCTGGAATGGAGGGCTTGCTCCCGTAAAATTTGACAGCACCATTACTGTTGTGACATTGGACACTAATGACCTCTCATGTATTCTATAAATTGAACAGTAATCTGAACGATTTAGGTTGCTGCCTTGAATCACAAGACCTAGAGGAAGGTGGAGAAAAGCATACAGCATTCCTGTTTCATATTTACTAAGTAATACAACTCTGGATAGTGTCAAGAGAATTTTGGTATACCCAAGTTTGTGTATGGTTATCAAGAGCTTTTACATTGGTTATTGGCCACCATTGCATACTTAAGTAGTGTGATACCGTTACTCTATATCCTGCTCTGTATTACAGGCAGAGTCCGTGTCTGTAGAGGTTAAAAGTGGTAACGAGTAGCATCTGAAGCAGACATCTGATCCCTATGAGGAGTGTCTATAGTCATTGAAAGGGAATGCCCAGCTATTGTTGACGACCCCTGTCTATTAATGGATGTTCATGCCTTTTTGAAGATTTTTTTTCCCCAAAAACAGTGTGATTAGGAATCAAAACAATTTGTACAAGTTTGTACTAGTGGTTTAGGACATATGATGTAGGAGTGCTGTCATTCTTTATTTCCTTACAAATGCTGTCTGAAAATTACTGTTGGAACACGTCACTGATACATTCATGTGGAAAGATCTTAAATTGAAAATAAAAGCAGTTTGCTTTCTTTTTAAGTTTTCTGTAGCTGAATCTTGCTGTTCCCAAACAGTGCCTAGAAATTTTAAGTGTACTTATCTGGTGGCTGTGGCTTGATATTCTGTCAGTTGTGCCTTAGACTTGCTGTAGAAGTTACATTACAGTATACTTGTCACTAAGAGACTGACTTGATAGACTTTGAATAACCATCACTGTGTTTTATACACTGACTGTCAGCCATTAAGTAGATTGTGTTGGAAAGTAGTGGCAGACGTGATTGCTATTGAATTAAGAGTTGTAATGTGTTTTAATTCAGTGTTGACCTACCCTGTGCTGGCTGTTGTCTTGGACTGCTATAAATCTGCAACCATTTTAATTGTAATGGAATCCTTTTATACAAGATTTAGGTGGTTCTGCATCATTAAATCTTCACTTTTCCTAGATGGTCTGTCTGACCAGAGTATCTTCACAGTTGTCTGTGACCACAGAAATGAAGACTACATGGAGGTATAACTGGATGGTGTTGCCACAATTGTCTAAATTGTATGATCTGATGTTCTTTTCATTCTTCCTTATTGTATGGGTTATGGATCCGATCTGACTCTGACACACAACACAAATTTCCAGATCCAACTCTTCGGCGCCTCTCTCTTTCCGTAATACCCCAGTCAGCCTACAATACCTCAGATCTCATTTGCCTCCATCTTGCATGGACAGGGGTCCCCTTCTCAGGAGCTTGTGTCTAATTGTTAAAAGGTTTTGTGAGTACCTATTTTTCAGGAAACACTTAGTTTTTTTGACTGTCCTCCCTCTCCTTTTATCGCGTTTCTCCAGTTTTTTTTTTTCTGTGCAATTGGTCTTTTATTGTTCCTTTTACCTTCTTGGTAATTTCTTTGTGTACCATTGTTGGTACCAGTCTTTACTTTTACCTTCTTTATTTTCTTACCAATTATAGGGTACTCTTTCTGCCATTGCTGGTGGTTTACCTTCCTATTAGTATATTTAAAAAAAAAAAGTCTCTCCTTTTTTCCCGTACTGTTAATTATAGCCGAGAAACCAACTTAAAAAGTGCACCTCCTGTGGGAACAAAATTTCAAATTTTGATGCCCACAGGGAGTGCGTTTATTGCCAAGGAATGGCACACCTGAACACGGACTGCTGTATTTGTACTGCTTTTAACTTGAGTGATTTCAGGTAGTAGGAATAAACTGGTACTAAAGGGATTGAGGGCTCCATCTTCATCTACTTCAAGGGATCAAACCCTCAAAAACATCCAAAAACTACTTTGGAGTCTCATAAGAGATCCACTACCCGATCTTCAAAAAACTCTGCTCCCATTATGGCTGCATCGGAGCCTCCTTAGAAGATGCGAAGGACTTCTGATCCAACCTCATTGCATCCTAAAAGAAAAGCATCAAATCCTAAATCCTCTGATCCAACTGCCATACTGAAAGTTTCCCAAGCAGTATTCATATCCAACCATTACTTTATTGAAGTCTCCTTGAACTTGTTCACTTAGGTTCACAGTTGAACCGCTGTCTCCTTGGCTCCATTCCCCATTTTTATAAACTACACCGAAGAGAGAATTGAGACCAGTGTACACAACTTTAATTAGAATCTAGAAGTCTTTCTGAGACCGATGTGGATAGGATGATGAGGAAATTCCTCAAAGCTCAGATTCATTTGGGGTTATTCCAGCTCCCATAGGATCTATGAGTCTTCCCTCCACTTCCCAGATAGTGATTTATTTTCCTTCGAGCCATCTCACAAGTTTCAGAGCTATCAGATCTGAGAGTCCCAAGAGTGTTGGTGTCAGATCTGAAGATGACTGTCTCTTCTATTCCAGCAGTCTCCCTGCCTAGTTCTGCTGTTATTCCCATGGATTGGGATGAGTCTCAAGTCAAAGCATAGGTGCTGGATCCGGGTCAAAGTCTACTCCAATGTTGGAGCTTTCCTTGCCCCTTGGAGCTTTGATGACAGATAGCTTGGGTCAGACTTCCTCCTCCAGGCAGAGTCTATGCTTGGCTGCTTTGGAGATTTCAGCCCCAGTGCAGCCTGCCACAGCTTTTCCCGGTTCTTTTGTATTCGAGGTAGTGAAGATGGCATTCTCTTCAAAAGCTCCAATCTCTTTCTCTTTGGATCCAACATCTCTTCCCCCAGTGGGTTCGAGCTCTGACCCCATCAGACCCTACTCCACAGGGACAGCCAGTACCATCTAGCATCAAGACAGTTTCTCTACAGCAACTTCCATTCTCTCTCCAGATACCTCCCCAGGGCATCCCACTGAGGAGGTTCCCTGAGAGAGAGAGAGAGAGAGAGTGAAAAAGGTAAATAGATTCTTTTATGGAATTTCTCACAGAAGTTACTGACTTTGAGGAAGGGGAAGGACCCCCCAGCTCTTCACAGGCTGACTTCTTATTTGGCGATATCCTAAAGATTCTTAAGCAAAAAGATGGATGGTCTTCAAATACTCCCCCAGAGGTGTCAGGTTTTTCTGGAAGCTTTTTGTTGCAGCTTTATCTAGTCACTTGCCAGGCATGGAAGGAACCAGACTCTCTTGAGCCAATACCCTGGCATCCAGACAAGTTGTTGGCACTGCTGAAGGACAGACCCCATTGGAACAAAGGAGTCCCTGTTGACGCTATGATTGTGGCAGCTGTCACAAAAAAAAAAGAGCCAGCTGAACAGAGCTCCTCTGTCCATCCCTCTAATATAGAGTCAAGGGGGTTGGACATATTTGAAAGGCACATTTTTGCTTCAGCGACCTTGCCTTGAGGTGTCTGAATTATTTAGCGCACTTTCAGACTGCAGAGGGGTTGGACCCAGTAACTTTCCAAATCCTTCTTGGAGTCCATGTCTGCAGAGGACTGTAAGAGATCTTCACAGCTGGCCTCTCATAACCTCATGGATGCATTGTAAATAGATAACATCCCTCACTGTGGAGGATACAGAATGGGCTGCCCGTTCAGGCATTGCCTTTAAGAGACATGCCTGGATCCGGTTATGTGATTTTGTGGAGCTTTTCAAGTCTTCTTCCATCAGTGCTTCTTTTAATGGAATGGCCTTGTTTGGCCCTTGCATAAGAGAGACTTTCTCGCAGTGAACAGGAGGGAAAGATGTTCTTCATGTTTTACTGTTGCAGTCATCACACTTGGGTTATCCTGTTAGGGGTAGCCCTCAGTCGGCCCGAATACCAGAGGCACTTAGTACTTCTGCGTCTGTTGCTGTCACTCCAGAACTGATGTCAGGTCGTCAGCGGTATAAACAACAGGCAGCTGATGCCATTACATCAGTCTTGCTTGACAAGGAGCCAGAAGCAATTCGCACGAGTGCCAGTCAGCCGCTACCTGAGTTTTCATTTCCGAAATTGAAGTTGAAGTCTTCTAAAGCTAAGTACCTCGTTAGGGATCCTTTTTTCTTGCTCTAACCGATGTCAGAAAAAGTTAATTTTCTTGCCTGTAGAAAGCAAATACCACACCGAGATTTCTATTCGTACTGCGTCACCTGTTTAGGCCCAGACCACAATGTCCCTCGCAGCCATTTTGTGCTTTGTTCAGCACCCAAGCTATTCATCTTTGGGTCCTTATTGTAGCTAAATACTTTCGCTGTCGATCTCCGTATTCCGAAATGAATTTGATAAGCCATCCGACTGCCGATCTTCCGAAAAAAACGTAAGGATAAAGACACAGCCCCCACAGGTCCAAAACTGCCGACAACGCTTCTGGTAAGCTAGTCGCCAGTTCACCGGTACTCAGTGAGGCGCTTTCGCAGCCCCTGATTCCCACATCGATGGATTTGCAGGCCGCTACCAAGACCCGTTCGGAGTCCAGTATGCCGCAAGCCTCCTCTTTGACTTCGGAACCTGTGGATGTCTCTACCTTGGATGGGTCTGGAGCTGCTGTGCAGACACCGGCTTCTGAGGAAGTTCTTCGCACTACCGATATTGGGCACAAATTTCTTTCACGTCTTCAGTTCTTTCTAAAACTACAGAGTTTCTAAGGCCCAGAGTACGAGCAATGCCTAAAAAAACAATGACACAGACTCGTGCGCCTGCTTCCTTGCCACAGTCACAGATGCTTAAAATGGCAGAAGACCTCATCATGCTGATTAGGGGAAGCCAGCCTTCCCCTGCTGAAAAGAGAGACTTGTCCCCAGCAGCTTTATCTGACCAAGAGTCCAACTCTGAGGTTTCTGATTATGAAGACATGCCTTTATCTGGCTATGAAGATTCAGATGCAGAGGAATCCATCCCCCTCTGCCTCTCCCACAGAGGATTTTTCTTTTGGTGAAACCCTACATACTTTGAGAGAGCATTTCCATTGGGAATGCCAGGATTATCCTCAGTCCAAAATGAGACTCAGAAATTTTAGATTTACCACAGCACAGACCCTTAGCTATCCCTCCTGATGTTCTTCGTGTTTCACTGTTGCAGTCACACACTTGAGTTACGTGCCTGCAGGTAGCCCTAAGTCTCCCTGAATACCAGAGACTTGGTATTTCTGTGTCAGATGTCGCTCTAGGACTGATATCAGGTCGTCAGGGTTATAAAAACAGGCAGCCGATGCCATTACGTCAGTCTTTCTTGCCAAGGAGCCCAAAGCAGAAGCAGTTCGCAAGTGCCGGTTGGCCGCTGACTGAATTTTCGTTTACAAATTAGGAATCCTTTTCTCTTGCTCTAACTGATGTCAGAAAAAGTTAACAATTGTCTTGCCTGTGGAAAGCAAATACCGCACAGAGATTTTCATTCTTACTGCATCTCCTGTTTAGGCCTAGACCACTACGTCCCTCACTATCTGTTAATTCGTCGTCAGGCTCTCTCTGTCACTAAATTCTTTCGCTCTCGATCTCTGTATTCTGAAATGGCCATCCAACTACCGATATTCCGAAAAAAAGTAAGGATAAAGAGAGAGACCACATAGGTCCAAATCTGCAGACGCTTCCGTTAAGCTAGTCGCCAGTCCGCCGGTACTCGGTGAGGCGCCTTCGCAGCCCCTGATGCCCTCTTCAATGGATTCGCAGGCCTCTACTGAAACCCATTCGGAGTCCAGTATGCCACAAGATGCTTCTTCGACTATGGAACCTGTGGATGTCTCTACCTTGGATGGGTCCGGAGGCGCTGTGCAGGCTCCGGCTTCTGTGGCAGTCCTTTGCTCAACTGATGGTCGAATCAAACTGATTTCTTTTCTAACCAAAACTACCGAGTTTCTTAGGCCCAGAGTACGCACTACGCCTAGAAAACTGACCAAAGCGCATGCTCATGCTCCCATGCCACAAAAACATATGCTTAGAATGGCTGAAGACCTTATTATGCTGATTAGGGGAAGTCAGCCTTCCCCTGCAGAGAGACAAATAATCCGGTCCCCTTCAGCTTCTACAGACCAGGAGTCCGATGAGACTGAGTTTTCTGATTATGAAGACATGCCCTCGTCTGCCTATGAGGATTCAGAAGAATCCATTCCCCTTGCCTCCCCTCCAGAGGATTCTTCTTTTGGTGAAACCTTGCATACTTTAAGAGAGCATTTCCATCGGGAATGCCAAGACTATACTCAGTCCAAAGAGAGACTCAGAATTTTTAGAGTTGCTATACCCCCTGTCCTGGATGTTGTGGATGATGTTTTTATGGAATCCAGTCTTACTCCTGACACTTTACCTCCTGCCCCTAGGAAACCAGACAGGTACTACAGAGTACCTGACACCCACAGATTTATTTTCAAGAATCCTACTGCTCACCCAGAGATCATTTCCCAGGGGCCTAAAGGAATCAAGGCTACTGCAGCCAATAAATCCCACCCCTTCGGACAGGGATTCCAGAGCTCTGGACAGATGAGGTAAGAAGGTATACAACTCTGCAACTCTTTGTATTAGGGCATTGAATTGCCAGTTTCACATGCTGAAGTACCAGCAACATATTATGGAACTCATTAAACAAAAAGTGGCAACCTTTTCGGACTGTGCAGAAACTAAAGAATTGCAGGAGCTTATGCACTCTGCAAGCCAAGTCAGTAAGCATACTTTGCAGTGTGGCTTTGACGCCCTAGAAGCATCTTAGGGCAGCAGTCACTGGTTCTGTACTGAGAAGACATGCTTGGCTGAAGGAGCAGACCTTGCCAGTCTATGTCAAATGAATGTTACTAGACTCTGCTTTAAATAAGGACTGTTTGGCACCAGAGCAGAAGAGGTTCTTAAAAAGATGGAAGAAAAAGCTAAATCTATGCAGACTGTAAAAAAATTCTTAAAGTGCAACTCCCTGATTCAGTAGGCATTGCCCTTCTAAACACTGGCCCTTTCCAGCCCACTCCAGGCCTTATCAAACCAGACCCAGGGGAAACAGACCACCCAGACTACAGTCTCAGGTTAGGTAGAGGATCTAAGCAATGGAGTGCACCCTCCACTAAAGCAGAGAGTGGTAAGCCACCTCCTTACGTAAAAAGGTCACAATGACTTCTTTACCCCAGTTCCCAGCCCTGCCCGATTGCTTGTGCCCCTAGAAGGAAAAACTTGACCTTCGTGCAAAAAACTGGATGTACATCACTCAGGATCGAGTGGTCCTCGACATTGTATCCCAGGGGTACAAATTTTATTTCCATTCACTGCCAACCCCAAGCGGGTTTCCAGACCTTCCTCCAAACCAGTGGGCAGAGGCTCAAAACCAAGTACTTTCCCTGCTCAATATGAGCTATTCAGCTGGTTCCAGTAGATCAGAGGGGTCAAGGATTCTACTCCAGACTCTTCCTTGTACCCAGGAAAGAGGTCTTTTGGCACCCAATCCTGGATCATTCAGTTCTCAACACCTCCCTGGTGGTACCAAAATTCAAAATGCTTACCCTGCAACAGCTTCTTCCTATGCTAGCCAAGGATGCCTGGTTAGTCACCCTAGACTTAAAAAAAAAAAAAAGCCTATCTGCACATCCCCATAAGGGAGCCTTGCAGGAAGTATCTACGTTTCAGGGCAGTATCTGTGCATTATAAGTTCTCTGCACTTCCCTTTGGCTCATCTACTGCACCCAGGGTATTCACAAAATGCCTGGCTCCAGCCATTGCATACTGCAGGCAAAGAAATATCCAAATGTACCCGTACTTGGACGACTGCCTGATTCAGGCGGACAGTCAGGAATTGTTGCTGCAGCACCTGATATTTGTAAAAAAAAAACTTCTCACTTCCTTGGGTAGACCATCAACGAAAAGAAATCAAAACTGGTACCCAGTCAAAAGATTGTATTCCTGGGAGCAAGCTCGGACACAACTTCCCAGATGGCATTCCTAACTTCAGAAAAGCAAGTCTATCTGAGAGACTACTTCAAATAAATGGCCACCAGAACCCAGCTATCTACAAGAAAAATACTGCAAGCCCTAGGGTTCATGGCTTCATGCATACTGCTAATTCTATATGCAAGACTGCATATGAGGAAATGTCAATGGTACTTAAGTCTTTGGTGCCAACATTCTCGGGACCTGGAAACAGTCATTCCTATCATACCTTGTCTAAGGACAGAGTTCCTTTGGTGGGCAGAAGCATGCAGCCACAACAAGGGACTACCATTTACTCAACTCCATGCCACCCAGACCCTAACCACAGACGCATCAAGGCTATGCCTGGGGGGCTCACATGAATGGCAAATGTATTCAGGGTCACTGGAGCCCAAGTCAAATTCATCTACATATCAACCAAAAAGAGATGCCAGCTGTACAGAATGCCCTGACAGCTTTCAGATCCCTACTCTTTCCATGACAACTGCTAATAAAAACAGCCAACACCACAGTTATGTGATACATCAACAAGCAGTGGAGAACCCATTCCTTCCCACTCTGCAGGTTAGCCATGGCCCTGTGGAACACTGCCTTGGATATTCAAGTCCATCTACCAGCTCAATTCCTGCCAGGCAAACGAAACTCACTGGCAGACTTGAGCAGAAATCTCCTAGACCCATATGAGTGGAAACTGGAGTCCAGCACTTTCAACCTTCTGAATCAGAAATGGGGGACCCCAGAGGTAGATCTCTTTGCCTCCCCCAACAACCACCAGCTCAGCAAGTTCTGCACCAGGAATCCTTACAGCAGGGCCTTGAAAGTGGATGCCCTAAAAAGCTCTCAATCTATGCCTTTCCCCCCCTCTGCCCTTTCTCTCAAGAGTATTACTCAAGATAAAACAAGACAGGCTAGGGATAATTCTGATTGCCCTGGACTGGCCACGCCAGCACTGGTACCCACTCCTGCATAGCCTGGCACCTACACCAGACCCCCAACCCTGCTCTCTCAGCAGGATGGGCAGATTTTGCATCCACAACTGCAAACCCTAAATCGTGCAGCCTGGTTTATTCCTTGAATTTCCACCAGCAACCGTAAGCAAACAGGTGCTGGACGTCGTTCTTGAAGCCAGAAGACCCAGTACAAAAAAAGGGTCTATATTATATATTTGAACTTTATAAACTTCGAATCCCATGTGTTCGACAACATATGATCGAAGTTTAAAAGTTTGAATATATAATTAAAAAAAAAAACTTACCTTAATGGTGCAGTTAGGGAGGCAAGCCCCTATGCTCCCCCCACACCCCCCTACTTAAATATACCAACTCCGAGATAGCAGTTAAGTGCAGAAAAGGGAAATTCTCCCATTCTGCACCGAACGGCGCTGTTAAATTTAACCTTCGAATGCTTGAAATTTCGATTATATGGTTTCGACCATATGCCGTTCGAAATTTCAAGTGTTCGTGGTTCTAATAGGAACACCAAGAAAATCCTATGCTGATAAGTGGAAAAGGTTCTGCTCATGGATTCATTCCAAAGGAGAGGACACACATCTGCCCTCCTGCCACTAATCCTGGATTACTTAGCAGATCTACTCCACAAAGGCCTGGCCTTTTCCTCCATTAAGATGCATGGCTCAGCCATTTCTGCTCACGACAACACTGAGCCACCTGCTTCTCACACCCTCTGATCAAGACAGTTCCTGAGAGGGGAAAACAACTTAAGGCCACCAAGGAGAGCACTCCCACCTCCTTGGGACCTTAACTTTATACTGGAAAAGTTTACGCTTCTCCCTTTTGAACCTAATGTGTCAGCAGAGTTAAAATTCCTCTATTGGAAAACAGCCTTGCTTCTAGCCATCACTTCAGCTAGAAGAGTGTTTGAGCTACAAGCACTGACGGCTGTGGAACCCTTCATTATTTTCCATGCTGACAGTGTTTCCCTCAGGACTAACCATTCTTTTATGCCTAAGGTGGTGTCCAGTGTGACTCTCAACCAATCCATTCATTTATGAACCTTCTTCCCCAATCCTCAAAATAAAGGGGAAAGGATCCTGCACTCCTTGGACGTGCACAGCGTAGATTCTACCTTGATGGGACTAAGCCCTTTGGAAAAATCTGACCAGTTATTAGTCAGCTTCACAACAGGGGCTGAGGGCAAGGCCATTTCAAAACAAACTATTTTCAAATGGATAGCACACTGCATCCATTTCTGCTACAAGCACCATGGGAAACCAACCCCTCACCTCTCCAGCATTTTTCGTCCCTACCAGGGACATCCTGGAAGCTGCTACCTGGAGTTCTGTACACACCTTCACCAAGCATTACCACCTGCCTATCTTTTCCAAATCCAGAGCTGGTTTTGCTACAGCAGTCCTGCAAGGCATACTAGCCACCTCTAACTCCTCTTGACTGCCTCCACCCTTCTTCAGCTTTGGGAATCCACCCAAGTTTGATGACTGCAACAGTGAAACATGAAGAACATAATACAGTTGTGTACACTTACCATAACTGTAGATGTTAGTGTGTATTCACTGTTGCAGTCCTAGTTTCCCTCCCTCCAGCCCCCTGGCTTTCTCGCTCACTCTCCTCTCTATGCCTATTGCTCACCCCTTCTGGGGTTTTGGTATTTACTTTTTACTGGTGGTGTTTTCCCTACCATAATTTAGCTCCCTATTTGGGGGTCTCCGAACATTTGGGGCAAGAAAAACTGATGTGATGGCATTGGTTGCCTGTTTTTATAACCCTGACGATCTGACATCAGTCCTGGAGCGACAGCATCCAACGCATAAATACTAAGTCTCTGGTATTTGGGCCTACTGAGGGCTTACCTGCAGGAGATAACCCAAGTGTGATGACTGCAACAGTGAATACACTCTAACATCTGCATTTATGGTAAGTGTACACTGTACTTTCTGGATGTTGTGGATGATGTCTTTATGGAATCCAGTCTAACTCCTGATACTTTACCTCCTGCTCCCAGGAAACCAGACCGGTATTAGAGTCCCTGACTTGCACAAATTTATTTTCAAGAATCCTACTGCTGACTCAAAAGTCATCTCCCAAGGGCCTAAAGGAGTAAAAGCAACCACAGCTAAGAATCCCACCACCTCGGACAGGGATTCCTTGAGCCTTAGACAAATGGGGTAAAAAGTATATACCTCTGCAACTCTTTCCATTAGAGCATTAAATTGTCAGTTTCACATGTTGAAATACCAGCAACTTACCATGGAACTCATTGAACAAAAGTTATCTACCTTCCCTGACTGTTCAGAAAATATTTACAGGAACATATGCATTCTGCAAGCCAAATCAGTAAGCAATACCCTGCAATGTAGGTTTGACACCCTAGAAGCATCCTGCAGGGCAGCAGTCACAGTTTCTGTACTTGGAAGGCATGCTTGGCTTCAGGAACAGACCTTGCCAGATCATGTCAAATCAAAATTATTGGACGCACCACTGAACAAAGGCAATCTGTTTGGCACCAGAGCAGAAGAGGTTTTAAAAAAGATGGAAGAAAAAGCTAAGTCTATGCAGACAGACTTTTTGCAAGTTCAGCCGCCAAGATTCAGTAGGCATTGCACCTCAAAACATTGGTCCTTTCCAGCCCCCTCAAAGCCACCTCAGACTAGACCTAGGGGAAAAAGACCCCCCTAGACAGCAGTATCAGGGTATGCAGAGATCTAAGCAATGGAGTCCCTCCGCTTCTAAACCAAGGGAGTACTAAGCCTTTACCCCTTTATGGAAGGAATTCACAATGACTTCTTAACTCCTCTCACCTTTGTCTATGTGCTCGTGCCTCTTGGAGGAAAACTTGCCTCCCATGCAAAAAACTGGGCCTCCATCACCAACATAGTGTCCCAGGGGTACAAATTTTATTTCCACACATCGTCAACACCAAAGGGATTCCCAGATCTTCCTCCAAACCAGTGGGCAGAGGCACAAAACCAGGTTCATTTCCATGAGGGCAATTCGGCCTGTTCCTGCATATCAGATAGGCCAAGGTTTCTATTCCAGACTTTTTCTGGTACCCAGAAAAGAGGGCAACTGGCGCCCAATCTTAGATATTAATTCTAAACACCTTCCTGGTGGTACCAAAATTCAAAATGCTCAGACTGCAGCACCTTCTCCCTATGCTGTCCAAAGATGCCTGGTTAGCCACCCTAGACCTCAGAGACCTATCTGCATATCCGAATCAGATATCCTTGCAGAACATATGTACGTTTCAGGGCAGGATCTATGCATTATCAATTCTCTGCATTTCCCTTTGGCTTATCCACTCTCCCAGAGTTTTCACAAAATGCCTGGCTCCAGCCATTGCTTTTTGCAGACAGAAATATTCAAATTTACCCTTACTTGGACGACTGCCTGATTCAGGCAGTCAGTCAGGAAAAGCTGTTACAGCACCTGACATTTGTTAAGGACCTACTAACCTCACTGGGGTAAACGAAAATAAATCCTAGCTAGTACCAGTCAAAAAATTGTATTCCTGGGAGCAAGCCTGGACACAGCATCCCAGATGGTATTTCTAACTCTGGAAAAATAAGCCTATCTGACAGGTTACCTCTCTCCACTGGCCATCAGAACCCAGTTATCTGCAAGGAAATTCCTGCAAGCTGTAGGGTTCATGGCCTCATGCATTCTACTAATTCCATATGCCAGACTGCATATGAGGAAACGTCAGTGGTACTTTAAAGAGCCTTTGGTGTCAACATTCTCAGGACCTGGAAACTATTATACCTGTGAGATACCTTGTCTAAGGAAAGATTTTCGTTGGTGGGCAGCAGCATGCAACCACAGCAAGGACTTCTGTTCACAACCCCACGCCACCCAGACCCTAACCACAGACTCATCAGACTATGGCAGGGTGTTCACCTGAACGGCAGTTGCATTCAGGGGTAATGGAGCCCAAACCAAATTCATCTGCACATCAACCAAAAAGAGATGCTAGTTTTTCAGCATGCTCTGACAGCTTTCAGATCCCTGCTCTCTCCGGGACCTCTACTAATCAAAACCGACACCACAGTAATGTCATCAACAAGCAGGGAGGAACCCACTCTTACCCACACTGCAGGCTAGCCATGACCATTTGGAACATGGCCTCAGCCATGCATATTCACCTGCAAGATCAATTCCTGCCAGGCAACCAAAACTCTCTGGCAGATAACCTAAGCAGAAGGCTCTTAGACCCACACGAGTGGCAATTGAACCACAACACCTTCAGCCTTGTGACCTAAAAATGGGGTACCCCGAAGGTGGACCTATTTGTCTCCCCCAACAACCACCAGCTCAGCAAATTCTGCACCAGGAAACCTCACAGCAAGGCCTGGAAAGTGAATGCCCTATCCTTCCAGTGGGTAAACATCTCAATCTATGCATTTCCCCTCTTCCTCCTTTTACCAGAGTATTACTCAAAATAAGGGCGGAAAGACCAAGGGCAATCCTGATTGCCCCAGACTGGCCACGCCAACACTGGTACCCACTACTGCGCATTCTGCCCCTGTTGCCTGGCACCTTCCCCAGATTCCAACTCTCCTGACTCAGCGGGAGGGAAAGTTCATGCATCCAAAGTTGCAGACCCTGAACCTAGCAACCTGGCTTATTCCTTGACTTCTCCTCCAGTGGCCAGCCTAAGCAAACAGGTCCTGGATGTCATACTTGAAGCCAGACGGCCTAGTACTAGAAACTTCCATGCTGACAAGTGGAAAAGGTATAGTTCCTGGATCTAGACTAAAGGAGGTGACCCAGCACAGCCCTCCTTACCTCTCATCCTGGATTACCTAACAGAACTACTTCACAGGGGCCTATCCTTCTCTTCCATTAAAATCCATGCCTGTGACATCTTTGCACATTACAGCACTGAGCCACCCCTCTTCTCACACCCTCTCATCAAATAGTTCCATATAGGGGCTAACAACTTAAGGCGACCAAGAGAAGAGCCCATACCCCTACTTGGGACCTTAACTCATACACTCTGGAGCAGCTGAGAAAAAGCTGCCGGCTTAATTCCACCATACGAAGAACAGTGCAGCCTGAGCTCATTTTCAGAAAATTAATTTGTAATACCGTACAGAAAACAAATGATCATAACTCTAACTATAAGAGCTAGACTAAAAATGTAAACGCGAAAGTTGTTCAGCGGACACTGACCTTTCCAACAGCGTAAATGTTGATAGTGCATATCAAAATCATTATTAAATATTTGGCAAGGACTGTTAATATTGTGCATATTTTTTACCTTTTTGGGAAAGTAAAGCACAATATCTTGGTCAGTGTACCATGTAGACCCATACAATTTGTATTTAATTTGTTAGTATGAATGTCAGCTTTAAAATACCTTAACCATTACTGTGTGATGCTCCTTTACAGAGATATTCACAGAAATATGATTAATATAATTCTCATAATTGATAAAGCATAATATCTCATCACCTGTAACAGACAGCGAGCCTACATATCAGTGTAGAAGTTGTGCGTCTCAATGTCAGCTTCAAAATGATGCATCATTTATGTCATCACCATGCTCCCTTGCAAAGATATGGGCATAATAATGAGAAGTTTTGGAAAAGTATAATTTTCATAATCCTACAAGACTAACTGTGATATCTGTACATGTGTACAGTGCATAGACAGTGTTTTTACCATGTTGTAAGGAGTAACACTGTCTTCAGAAACTGCGGTAGTGGCGTCGCCTCACAGTAAGACATCCTGTTCGATTCTCAGCTAGAGCATCTTCTGTGTGGAGACGTGTGTGAATGGGCGTACCTTCGTTGAAGGTTGCGCGTCAGGGCCGGCAACTCAGCATGTAAATATCTGCTGCCAATCATTAGCGGACCAGAATTCCGCTGTGGTGACCCCTAACCGGGAAAAGCCGAAAGACACACTGACATGCTCCCTTGCAAAGGTATTTACCAAAATATGAAAAAAAAATCATAATTTTCATAACCTAACTCCAAAACAAATTTTGATATCTCCACATATGTACAGCATACAGGCACAATTCTTTTACCAGGTTGGAGCTATGAATTATGTCTTCAATATGAGGTATTACTTGGCACACTGACTTGTTCCCTAGCAAAGTTATGTACCAAAATATGAAAAAAAATCATAATTTCTATAACCATAAGTCCGAAACAAACTTTGATATCTGTAAAGGTGTACAACCTAAAGGCACATTTTTTTACCATGTTGGAATTATGAATACTGTCTTCAAAATGAGGTTTTAGCACATTCAGATGCTCCTTTGCAAAGTTATGTACCAAAATATGAAAAAAAAATCATAATTTCTATAACCATAAGTACAAAACAAACTTTGATATCTGTACAGGTGTACAACCTAAAGGCACAGTTCTTTTACCATTTTGGAACTGTTAATCCTGTCTTCAAAATGAGGCATTACTTAGCACATTCAGATGCTCCCTTACAAAGATATTTACCAAAATATGAAAAAAAAATAATTTCCATAACCTAAGTCCTAAACAGACTGATGTCTGCACATGTGTACAGCATACAGACGCACTTCTTTTATCATGTAAGTACTAACACTGTCTTCAAAATGAGGTATCACTTGACACAATTGCATGCTCCCTAGCAAAGTTATTTACCAAAAATATGAAAAAAAATCATAAGTTCCATTACCCAAGTCCTAAACAAACTGTACATGTGAACAGCATGCAGACAGACAGTTTGACATCTTGTAAGTTATAATACTGTCTTCAAAATGAGGTATTGCTTAGCATGTTGAAATTTTTCCTAGCAAAGTTATTTACAAAACTATGAAAAAAAATGTCATAGTTTTCATAACCTAAGTCCTAAAAAGACTGTAATATTTCTACATGGGTAAAGCATACACACACTGTCTTCGTAATGAGGGATTACTTAGCACATTGGCATGTTCCCTAGCATAATGCAGTAAATTGTAAAATGAGAGAAAAAAACTAGTGTGTGGGGGTGCTAGAAATGACTCCACATAGACAGAAACACAAATACGGCTTGTGCATTCATCAGTGTGATATTGTCTTCTAGTTATGTGGAGAACAGTATCAGCTGCTGAGAGCTTTATCTGACAAGTGAGAAATGACTCAGTGTTGTACTGTAACTGCACCTATTGTTAATGTGGTAATGACCTGCATTTCATTACTAAAAGATTCTACATGCTCAGACACAGGTGATAATTGCTGCAAATAACCTTTGGAAGAACCCCACTGGCATTTGCCTGCCAAATATTTGCAAAACAACAAAGGGACATTTCAAAACATCATTGTTGGCCAGTCGAGAAGCAGATGACATTCCCATAAGAGGAAGCAGGCAAATAACTAAACCGGTCACCCTAACTGTCTGTGATAGAACAGTACTAAAACCCTGTCCCCATAAGTGGCCCTTTGCCTGACTGTCATACCTGGGATGTCTGTCTGTGATGGTTTGACAGCTGGGCTGACATGGAGCCTCATCTGAACATATAGAAGCACAAACCATCTGAAGACCATATCAGATGTGGTGGCACAGTGATGGAAAACCTGCTAAATGGGTACACTCTGAGTTGTGAAGTCCAAAACCTGGTGTGTGATGTTATGGCATTTACCTCGCTCACACCAGAACTACAAATACATAACAGTAACCACTGTGGCCAAAGTCTGTGACCAGACTACAGAAGGAGAAAGAGATGCATAAGTGGAAGGGGAACCACTGGGCAGACTAATGGAGAAGGTGCACACAACAATAAATAGTGCAGTAACATATGTTGGTACCCTACAATTGAAGGTCACACTGATGTCCATGGACTGCCTCACACAAGTACTAAATAAAACTTGCATTACTACATATAATGCATAACTTGGGACATGCCTAAGAAAAGCCCCTTCTCTAAGTGTATATATTATGTTGCCAAACAACTGGTATGCTATTTAGCTTCATTCATTTCAATGCAACATGTCAATAAAGCAACTACCATATTACAAGCTACTTGGAAAATAAATTTTAAGTCTGTGTACATGCATAATGAAAAATACATCAATTTCCAAGAGCTCCATAAACAGCATTTAAGAATCTGCAGTGTTGCAAGCCACATATATAACTAGCTGAAAAACTTTTAGCTACTTATAAAAGAAAATAAGACAGAACAGTGCAATTAGTTTTTCTTTGTCTCTTGCAAACAGTTTGCTTGGAAATAAAAACCTTGATTTGTCCTCACAAAGTAATTCATTACATATTACTTTATGTGAAGCACCCATACTCACAAACCATCCTCACATTGAAAAGAAAAAAACGGGGGTGTAATACAGGTCAAATGCTTACTGCAGTGTTTAAAATAATCTACTTTATATAGCCGTGATCAACAGCAGACCGGGATCCACAAGTACATTCAGTCTGTGCACTAGATTATTCTAGACTTGATTAAAGCCTCTTTCTGGTCACTATGTTTGCCTGGCATGCGAGAATCCCATTACTGTAAACTTGTCTTCCACCACCCCTCCTATGAATAAACACTTCCAAAACCACAGTCACTTATACCCCCATCCAGCCTCAGCATGGTTTGCATTCCTAAGGCTACTCTAGGCTGTTTATACAGTTCTGAAAGATAACTGTAACAGTCTGATCTTCTCCAAAATCATTTGGCTGCTGCCTTTCTAGAAAAAAAAAGCAACACTATACTAAAACTGTATCCAAAACCATGATTTAACATTTTTAACTATTTTAATGATTCAGGGAAATTAATGTAATTAGAAGCGATACACACATATATATTTTTAAACTTGGGAAGAGCATTTTTAAGAAAACTATGGATTTTAAATCAAAGAAGTTAGCTTTAAAAGTGTGGTGGAATACTATTTTTGGATTTTTTTAACAGCCTGCCTGCAGTTTATTTGGTGGTGTATTGAGGTGGTGGTTGGACCAACAAAGCATCTTTACATTTCGGGACCTGGATTTATTTGTACTTGGCAAAACAGCAGTTGTTTTTCATATCCAAAACCATACCTTCCCAAGCAAACTGTCAAGTTATTGTAACATTAAGTTTCTACTGCCTCACTGCCCAGTTGTCAAGACAAGGAAAACTTGCTAAGCCAAGAATGATGGGACAGAAACTAGACCTCTAAAAGCACTCCCTGGGGCTACAAAATTTGTTTATACCATAGAAGGAGAGACTTCAGGCTTCATAGTTGTTTCCATTAAGCTTTCTCAACACACCAGACAATTTGTTTATGTAATAAAACATGAAAGCCAAACCATCCTATTCAAGAAATTTTAAACAACTAGAATACTGAAAGGTAACACTTGAACCAGTTTACCTTCCCACCATATCCATTACTTTACTGCAATATCCCCCTCAAATCACTATTATGAAATCTAAACTCTAATACTCCTTTACCCAGCAATTTTTCTATACATGCTGAAATATTTGCTGTCCTCCCTGTAGGGAGGCTGAATATTTCTATTCCTATGTTGGCAGGGTGAGGGGCTTCAGTATATATCAAGTATAGAATCCATACTACCAACACAGAAAAGTCAAAACCAGAGTAAACCAACAACCATAAACACTGATAAAAATCTAATACGCTGTAAGCGCACATTCTTCAGGAGTCGCTTGTGTAAAAACAATTTTATTCCAAATGATAGTAAAATAACCTCTGGTTAAGCGCTTTCATCCAGATAGCAATGCACTTCATCAGAACATAAGCATTATACAATTGAATACTTAAATATCCACATTTTTGGCGCCAAAAATTTCTAATGAATTAAAAGCCTGTACTTTTAAAGGTATACACATTGAAATCATAACCATGAATATGTTAGGATGATACAATACATTAATCAACTTTCCCACTCCATATATGCTCTGTATAATAATATAACTGATTATAATAGTAATACTAAAAAACAAACAAATTAAAATAATTTTTCATTTTAAAATTTGTATATAAAATTCCTAATACATTACTCTAATGTGTTGTAAATACATGTCATAGTCACGTGTGTCATTAAACTGTGAGTTGTTTGTAAAACACAGTAACATAAAAGCCTAAATCTTGAGTTGTAAAATAGGCTTAATAATTATATAATCATTCAAACCCAGCTCACTACATGCGTCAGTTACCAGCTGCCATTTGACTTCTCTTTGCCCTAAAGTTGCCTATTAGCTCCCCGTACTTCCAAAGTCACTTGTTCCACTATGGCAAATTTAAATGTGTGCAAGTCCCCATGCCTGTCTATATTTCTGTATAAGGCGCTATTTTTGTCTTTCCGTCTTGTGCAATAGAGGTGATCGTGAATTCTTTTTTTGAAGAACTTCTCTGTTTTTCCTATGTAGAAGCTAGGACATGTCATATACTTGGCTAGATATATGATTTTTCTGGAGTTGCAGTTCCCATGTTGAAAATTTAATAATAATTTTTGTAATTTTGGTTTTATTAATGTTAGCTAGCATGACACCATCTGCTTCCCAAATTGAGCTACACTGACTACAACTCCCACAATGTCTTTTACTTTTATTCTGCTTCTTCATATTCCCACTAATGTCATTTTTTTCAAGTAGAGACTTCAAATTGCAACCCATCTTGTATACAAATACTAGATGATCTCCAACTATATCACCAATTCCTTTATCAACCTTAAACGCGTTCCAATTTCTACTAAGAATTTGTTTGATGTCACTGGCTGGAGAATTATATTCCAAAACACATGCCCTCTTATATTGAACTTCATTGCAAAAACTACTCTCCTTATTGTTCCTGAATTCATTCCCTGAAATGGGTGGGTATTTTTTTACCCCATTCTCCTATAACATACCCACTAGCTTCTTTCAACAAGTGCATGGGATAACCCCTAGAACTAAATAGGGAAGTGATAAAGTCTATCTCTTCATGGTAACTAGAGGTCATTCTTACCGCACTTATACATTGTCCCTTGAATATGTTCTTCAACATTTTCTGGGGTGGTCACTAGTGAATTCCAAATAACTGTTGGAAAAGATATTCTTTCTATATATATGTGAAGTGAACCCACTAAGAGTGATGGAAATGTAGGTGTCCAAATATGCTATACCATCCAGACTCCAAGAATGGGTAAATTTCAAAAAGCTGCTAGTACCATTCAAGTATGAAATTAATTTGTCTATCATATAACTGGGACCATCCCATAAAATAAAGATAGTATCTGATGTATTGAAAGTAATAACACTTAAATGGGTAGATTCCCAGTCCAACATAACTAGGTTGGCATAAATGGGGGCACACGCAGCCCCTATTGCCACCCCTCTGGTTTGTCGATAGTATTCTTCAAAGAAGATGTAGTTGTGGTCAAAGTACTATAGACATAAGTTCCATAATCATACTAATGTGATCCCAGTTTAGGTCTGAATACTGTCTGATACTGTTACAAAATGCTTCCAATCCAGGTACTTTTGGAATACATGTAAATAAATCTATTATGTCAACAGTGATGTATATCAGTCCCTTCTTTCACCCCTGGTGTAAGGTTACTTAAAAATATCCAGGAATCCTTAATTAAGTGTGGGATCTTAGCATATGTATGTTTTAACCATTTATCAATGGTGGTACCCAAAGGAAAAGTTTTAGAATAACTGCCCGACACAATAGGACGGAATGGTGGATCCGTAATACTTTTATGTACTTTGGGAATTCCCACTATTGTAGCCATTAAGGGATGTTCAACCCTTAAAAACGGTATATATCACTAGATATGCGATTGTCTAGCAAAAACTCTTCAGGGTACATGTTCATACGTCTGTATCCATTGTTTATTTCTTTGATGGACACACTCATAATTCCCAGAGTCATGTAAGATCTTAAACCTCTTATTAATATAATCCATGTTTTCACAAAGCACTACTCCCCCCCCCCCCCCGGTCCGGCTTCATAATTCTAATGTTGAGATCTGTTCTAATGTTTTTATCTCTTCCATCGATAAGTTACCAGAAAATTTTTTGTCTTGCATCATTCTTACTTGTAGATCTCCTTAGTAACCGATTTCTCATATAAAGCCACACTAGGGTGGGTAGGTGGCGTATAACTGCTTCTTTTCCTTAAACCATCATTACTACTTGATGTAGCCTTATTTTGAAAAATAAGATCCAAGTTGATTTTCCTTAAAAATAATTTAATCTTCGTTAGACAGTCTACCACCCGAAATTTCCCCTTTGGTATATATTTCATTCCTTTGGAAAATAGTCCAAAATGGCCTTTGTTAATAGCCAAACTTGTATAGTTATAAATGTTAAAATTATCTAAACAATATACTATACCATCAGATGTAATAGTGGGTTCATCCAAAGACTCTACATGTTCTAATATCTCGTGTCCACTTTCCAGTTCTGACCTGTATTCTGTCCCTTTCCCCAAGGTTGTCCGTTCCCTTTCCATCTCCTGTCCTCCTTCCATCCTATTTTCTGTTTCCAATTCCAGTAAAAATGTGAATTGTAACTAGCTTGTGCTTCATGAACTTATCTGCTACCCATGTCTCTATCATCACTCTTATACCCCTTATTCCCTTCATCCTTCCACAAATAGACTGAATTCCGTTTATAATGTTCTAAATCCCTTTTTAGTTTTTTACATTTTTTAAAATAAATATTTTCTGCTTATTTGCCATAGTATATTGCTTACTCTACAGTTTATCTCACTGCATAAATAAGTCATTAACAATTCTATTAAGATTCTCCACTTCATTCATTAAAATACATAATTTCTCATTTTTCTTTATCAAGAGCTTCATAAACTCAAACCTAATTGGTTGAAAAGTGCATTAAATTCACCACATGATGATTCATTCAATGTTATCCCCATAGGTACTTTAAAAAAAATGTAACCCCATGTCAAGCATTTGTTTAAATAGGCATTATCTATTTGTACACCTTTTATTGCATTGTTTTTTTTCCAGACGGATAAATTAATTATTTTAAAGTCCCATTAGTTGGTATATCATCATTCCGTACAGCACTTGCATCAATGTTAATACTATTGATGTTAAAATTGTACCCATCATTATTTTTTAAATAATTGTCTAAATTAATGATGTTCTCTTTAGTTGCCTCCTTTTGATTTTCATTACAATTAACACTAGCTCTAAAACTAGAGCTGTGTGTTATAGTACCATTATTGATGGGATTCACAGAATTAGCCATTAGTTGCTGCCGAGTATGTCCTTCCAGACACAATTCATTTTGGTTTGGCGCCCAAGCGGCGATATTCCTCGTCAAGATAGTGGAGTGAAAAATCAAACATAAAATCGTTGTCCTGCTGCTAGTTATGTTACTAGCAGCCGATGTCCCCAGCAAGTCTCCGGTTCCCTGGGTAGTAGGTAAACCATTATCAACTCCCTGACCATTGGGCAGTTCAAAGTCTAAGATACTTTCAGCTGATGACGTGGTAATGGTGTACGTATACCATACTGAACGTTGGATCCACACTGAGTAAGCAATTCAATGAGGTGGGTAACTTCCCCCTTCAAAATAGAAACGTCGGAATGAAGCTTTTGCAACTCCTCTCATTGAACGGGGGAGTTATGAGTAAGCAAATCCCCATGTGGAATCCATACTGCCAACAAAGAAAAGTCAAAACCAGCATAAACCAATGACCATAAGCACTGTTACATTGAATTGAAATGTTGAATAAAATTGTGTTTTTACATGAGCGACTCCTGAGGAATTCATGCTTACAGCGTATTAGATTTTTATCAGTGTTTATATGTCAAGTATGCCTCTCAGCTGATGAATGCTTCAACACACACACAGTAGAAAATATTTTAATTAGTGTTATCTAATAACGAAAGCCACCAGTATAAAACCTAGCATTTCTGCAAATTATAAACGGTCTGCCTAATAATCTGAGACACAAGCTTGAGCATGTTAGCCAACCTTTTGTGCTTACCTGTGGCCTTAATGAGGCCAGAGCCAACTGCCCGTTTATCAGGTGTATGCTGCTGGGATTGAGTGTTTTCCATATTTAGATAACTGGCTTCTCACCACTTCAGCCAGGTATCTCTTAGAACGGTCCAGGGACCATTTGCTTCAGCTTTGTCACAGGCTGGGCATTTCAGTCAACATCTCTAAATCCAAACTAGAACCAGTACAGAGCCTGGAGTTCAATGGTGTGCTGTTGAACACAGTAACAGAGTCCCACTCTTCTTACACTGTGTGGATACAATCAAGTTCCAGGTACAGCAAATTCTTGTTCATCCTACTCCTCCCACCAGACTTATTCTGTAGCTCTAGGTTCAAAGGCAGCAGCCATAACCTTAACTCCTTTAGCATGTTGCTGTGTGTGTGCTCCTCTGGATTCTAGCTGTTCAGTGGTCTGTTCTACACCATCATCTGTCCTTCCCAGTCAAACTCCAGTGAATATGCAAACATAATTTTTGTTGGTGGATTCTGCTGGATGAAATTTACCTGGGCCTTCCTTTTATTCTACCCCATACTGTGGTCACGTGGACTACAGATACCTCCCAGTTCGGGGGGGGGGCATTTCTTGGGACAGATGGTCCAAGTCCCTCCAAGAGTCCAATTCGTATATCAGTATCCTAGAGAAGAGAGCCGTTATTTCAGCATTGCAGGCCTTTCAAGATGTTCTCCTTGTAGGAACTATTACAATTCAAGCTGCCAATGTCTGTGGTCTGGCACATCAACAGACAAGGGGGAACCCAATCTTACCCCCTCTGTTTAGAAGCAATATGTGTGTGTAGCAGTGGGCAGTCTTCTCCAACTGCTTTCTTGTGACAGCACATGTTCCAGAGAAATCCAGCTTACTAACGGACAAATTCAGCAGGTCCTTTGTTTCCTCACAAGTGGTCTCAGTGAGTGGCGAAGATTTTCCATCATTCGGGCCAGCCTTGCTACAGTTTCTTTGCATCTCCCCACAACAAGTGCAGCAAGTATTTTGCTCTAATCCCTCCCTCAGGGGGGAGTCAGAGTGAGATGCTGTTATGTTTGGCCCTCCAGTCTTCTTTATGCCCATCCCCAGTTACCTCTGATTCCAAAATTCTTTCAGGAAGCATGCCAGTTGAGCTCAGTTATCCTCATTTCCCCTTTCTGGCCTCACCAAATGTTCCTCTTCCTTTGATCTCCTTTCTCTTATTCTCTATGAATACGGGACTCCAGGGAGCCTGTCACATTGGTCAAACGCAACATGTCCTTCACAGCAAATAATCTAGTGGTGATCAACATTTAAATGGCTGTTGCAGTAGCCTAAGCTATATGAGTAATTGTTTTGCTTTAGAGTATGGTAACTGGCCAGCTTTCAAATTTAGGGCACCTTCCACATGTCCAAATAGCAAGTGGCTGGAGCAGAGCCAAATAAAATGGAAGTTGGGCACCATAATGCTTCAGAACTGTCTTGCCACTGGAGTGTTTTTCCTCCATGGAATTCATAGAACTGTCAGTTTGTGATCCTTTCAAGACTGGGCAGATGGGTTCCGCCTTTAAGGGGGGCTTGTTTTGTCACTTTTCTCTGAAAAAAAAATCCTGTTTAATTAGTCCATCCTATCTGACTGGTATTGAGCTGCTCTGGTGCCTTCAGCTCCTGCCGATTACCCATGATCCCTTGTGGACCTTCCTGTCAGGTTTCATTTGACACCGTATCAAAACAATTGCTGCCACCATAGCTAACTACTCTGCATAAAGCTTTTTTTCTATTTGTTGGGTTTTTGGCATCACTTGCCTTCCTTAATAGATTTATATATTAATGGACCTATATTGTAGTTTTCTTTCTGTAACTTCTCTATTTAATTTAGTACCTTAGTATCTCAGCACCTGATGGCTAACTGGCACATCTGATGTCCATTTCATTATGCATTACAAATGGGTATTTGGATCCATCCTCAGATCTATTCTGCCATTTCTTTCAGACATGATCCAAGCCTCAAACTCCTCCCTCTCCCGTAATGCCTCACTCCTCTTCAAACCCTTAGATCTCGTTTGCTGCCTTCCAGCACACACTCGATTTCTGAGCAATTTTTCTCTTTTTTTTTTTTTTCACAAGTTTCTTAAATCTTTATCTTAATTTATAGTTTTTCTGCATTTATAATGTTAACCTCCCCTCCCATTTTAGGTTCTTTTCTGTCAGTAGTTTTCACTGGCATTAGGGACTTTGTCCCACCTTGCCCATTCTTTCTATATCTCCCGATGTTTTTCATGTTTCACTGTTGCAGTCATTACGTTTGGGTTATTTGCCTGCAGGTAGCCCTCAGCTGGCCTGAATATCAAAGACTTGGATTCCTGCGTCAGATGCTGTCTCTTCTTCCATGACGTCAGGGCATCAGGGGTATAAAACATGCAGCCGATGCCATTACATCAGTCTTTCTTGTCGCGCGGTGCCCAAAGCAGAAGCTATTTGTAAGTGCCGGTCGGCCGACTCATGAAATTTTTGTTTTCGAGTTTCAGAACCAAAGTCTTTGAAAAAAGCTAAGTACCCCATTGGGGATCCTTTTTCTTGCTCTTAACTGATGTCAGTAAAAGTTAACAATTGGCTTACCTGTGGAAAGGAAATACCTCATAAAGATTTTCGTTTGTACTGCATTCCTTGCTTAGGTCCAGACCATGATGTCCCTTGCTGTCGGTTTTGTGCCTTATTCAACCCCCGAATTATTCGTCTGTCTATTTTCGCAGCAAATTATTTTGGTACTCTGTTTAACTATCCAAAAATGGTTTTGGTAAGCCATCTGACTACCGATATTCTGACAAAACGTAAGGATAAAGACAGAGACCGCATAGGTCCAAAACTGCCGATGCTTTCGTTAAGCTAGACGCCAGTGTGACGGCACTCTGAGTCACTTTCGCAGCCCCGATACCCGCTACTTCAGATTCGCAGGCCTCTACTGAGACCCATTTGGAGTCCGGTATGCCACGAGATGCTTCTTCGACTGTAGAACCTGCGGATGTGCCTACCTTGGATGGATCCGGAGCCGCTGTGCAGGCACCAGCTTCTGAGGGTGTATTCAGGCCTACAGATTTGCATTTTAAACCAACGCCATCTTTTTCATCAAGGCCTAAAACTTGACCCATGCCTAGAAAACGGCATCCAAATTGCATGGTCAGGCCCATATGCCTTAAAAACAATGCTTGGAATGGCTGAAGACCATATTACTTTAAATAGGGGAACCTTCCCCCTCTAAGAAACCTAGAACTGATTTTCCTTCTAATGCTTCTCATCAGGATTCTGAAATTTCTGTTTTTTCTGTTTACCAGGATTTGCCCTTATCTACCTATGAGGATTCTGATGCAGAGGATTCCATTCCCTCCTCTTCCCCTCCAGAAGATTTTTCTTTTGGTGAAACCTTGCACACTCTTAGGGAGAAAACAGGATTACTCTGACTCCAAAAAGAGGCTTAGGGAATTCTCCCTCAAAACAGGTCTTTAGCTATCCCTCCTGTTCTGGACATTGTAGATGATGCCGCCTTGGAATCTAGCCTGGCCCCAGACACTTTACCTCCAGCTCCCAGAAAACCTGACAGGTATTACAGAGTACCTGTCTCTCACAAGTTCCTCTTCAAGAATCCTACTGTGGATCCAGAGACAATTTCCCAAAGACCAAAGGGCATTAAGGCTACTGCTGCCAAAAACCCCTACCCCCTCTGATAGAGATTCCAGGGCCTTGGACAGACGGGGTAAGAAGGTATGCACTTCTACTTTGGCCATTAGGGCTTTAAATTGATAGTTTCATATGTTAAAGTAGCAGCATGTTTTGGGACTACTTAAACAGAAAATGATGTTGATTCCTGACTGTACTGAATATAAATAATTACAGGATTTAATGCATTCTGAAAAACAAGTTGGTAAACATACTTTGCAATGTGGTTTTGACTCTTTAGAAGCATCTTGCAGGGCTGCTGTCACTGGGTCTGTACTTAGAAGGCATGCTTGGCTTAAGGAGCAAAACTTGCCAGATCATGTTAAAGCTAAATTACTGGATGCTCCCTTAAACCAAGACAGCCTGTTTGGCAACAAAGCAGAAGTCGTCCTTAAAAAGATGGAGGAAAAAGCTAAATCTGTGCAAACTGTTAAAGATTTCCTGCAAGTACAGCCTCCCAGATTTAGTAGGCATTGGTCTTCTAAGAATTGGTCCTTTCCGGTCCTTCTCAGTCCAAACCCAGTAACAGCAGACCACCTAGGTTACAGTCTCAGGCTACACACAGGCCTAAGCAGTGGGGGGGCTCCCGCTTCCAAAGCTGGTAGTAGTACGACACCCCCTTATGGAAAAATGTCACAATGACTTAACCTTAACCCTTCCAAGCCCTGCTTAACTGCTTGCTCCCTTAGGAGGAAAGCTCGCCCTTCATGCAAAAAACTGGGAACTCATTACCCAGGAGAAATGGGTTTTAAATATAGTTTTCCAAGCATGCAGATTCCACTTCCACACCTTACCAACCCCAAATGGTTGGCCAGACCTACCCCCAAATCAGTGGGCAGAGGCTCAACAGCAGGTACTCTCTCTTCTAAGTGTCAGGGCAGAAGAAAGGGGACAGTGTTTTTATTCAAGACTTTTCCTGGTACTCAGAAAAGACAGATCCTGGCGTCCTATCCTGGACCTCTCTATTCTAAACACCTTTTTGGTAATCCCAAATTTCAGAATGCTAACACTTCAACAGCTGCTCCCTATGCTGGGCAAAGATGCCTGGCTGGCAACCGCAGACTTGAAGCTTACCTGCACATTCCAATAAGGGAATCTTGCAGGAAATACATATGCTTCAGAGCAGGCTCCATGCACTTTCAGTTTTCTGCACTTCCCTTTGGTTTATCTACTGCACCCAGGGTATTCACAAAGTGTCTAGCTCCTGCGATTGCATTTTGCAGGCAGAGAAATATTCAAATATACCCATACCTGGATGATTGTCTGATTCAGGCAGAAAGACAGGACTTGCTATTAAAACATCTGGCATTTATAAAGAAACTTCTAACCTTGCTGGGGTACACCATAAACAAAAGGAAATCTCACCTAGTACCCCTGCCAGTAGATTGTATTCCTGGGAGCAAGCTTGAACACAACTTCCTAGATAGCTTTCCTTACGTCAGAGAAACAATTTTGACAGCCTACTTCAAACTACTGGCCACAAAGACCCAGCTATCTGCAAGGAAAATTCTGCAAACCCTGGGGTTCATGGCTTCTTGCATTCTACTAATTCCATATGAAAGACTGCATATGAGGAAATTACAATGGTATCTAAAAAGCCTATGGTGCCAGCATTCTCAGGACCTGGAAACAATGATTCCTATCATTACTTGTATAAAGACAGAGTTCCTTTGGTGGGCAGAGGCCTGCCACCTCAACAAGGGGCTCCAGTTCAATCTACCCCCTACCGTCCAAACCTTAACAGACGTATCCGACTATGCATGGGGGGCTCACTTGGCAGGGCAGTGCATTCAGGACAAATGGAACCCGAGTCGGATGCACCTGCATATCAACCAGAAAGAAATGTTAGCTGTACAGAATTCCCTGATACCCTTCAAGGACCACATCCTTCCAGGGCAATTATTGGTAAAGACAGACAACACCACAGTTATGTGGTACATAAGCAGGGGGAACCCACTCATACACTCTCTGCAGACTAGCCATGACTCTGTGGAACACAGCCTTGAGCTACCAAGTGCACCTGCAAGCTCAATTCCTACCAGGCAGGCTAAATTCACTGGCAGACAGCCTAAGCAGAAATCTCATGGACCCACACGAATGGAAACTGGAACCAAAAATATTCAACCTCTTGAGGAACAAATGGGGGACTCCAGAAAAAGATCTGTTTGCCTCCCCCCAGAACTACCAATTGGACAAATTCTGCACAAGGACTCCCCACAGTCTAGCTTGGAAAGTGGCTGCCCTGTCCTTTACCTAGGCAAGCCTCTCGGTTTATGCGTTTCCCCCTCTGCCTCTCCTCTCGAAGGTTCTGGAAAAACCAAGGACAGTACTGATTGCACCAGACTGGCCATGCCAGCATTGGTATCCCCTCTTGCACTGTATGATACTGCTGGAGCCATGGCACCTACCTAAGACACCTACCCTACTGTCCCAGCAGGCGGACCAGATGCTGCACCTTCAGCTTCAAACCCTGAACCTTGCAGCCTGGCTAATCCCTTGAGCTCGCCAATACCATACCTCAGTAAGCAGGTGTTTGATGTTATTCTGGAAGCAAGGAGTCCTAGCACTAGAAAATCTTATGCTGAAAAGTGGAAAAGATACTGTTCCTGGAGCCACTCTCTGGATGGGCACAACAGTGCCCAGCTTACCACATATTCTTCAGTACATAACAGAAATGCTTCACAAGGGTTTATCCTTCTCATCAATTACAATTCACTCCTCTGCCATTTCAGCACATTATAATACTGAACCACCCCTCTTCTCTCAGCCCCTGCTTAAAGCAGTTCCTCAGAGGGGCCAAAAATTTAATACCCCTCCCCCCAGGCGAGCCCCTCCTCCAGCCTGGGACCTTGACTTTGTATTGGAAAAGCTCACACTCCTTCCATTTGAACCAGCTGCGACTGCAGAGTTGAAATTCCTTTCTTGGAAAACAGCCTTCCTTCTAGCCATCACTTCAGCAAGAAGAGTATCTGAATTACAGGCCCTCATGACAGTGGAGCCCTTCATTATCTTCCATGCAAACAGAGTTTCCCTCAGGACCAATCCTTCCTTTGTGTCTAGTGTGGCCCTAAATCAGTTCATTCATCTGCCTTTTTTCCCGAATCCACAAAACAAAGGTGAAAGAATACTGCATTATTTGGACGTGCACAGACAACTTAGATTTTATTTGGACAGGACCAAACTTCTCAGAAAATCTGAACAGCTGCTAGTTGGCTTTGCTGCAGGGGCAGAGGGGAAAGCCATTTCAAAGCAAACCATAATTTCTGCTATAAGCACCATGGAAAAACTACCCCACAGGGGATAAGAACGCATTCCACCAGGACTGCATCTACCTCTACAACCTTCCTCAGAGGAGACCCTACCAGGGACATCCTAGACGCTGCTACCTGGAGCTCTGTACATACCTTCACCAAGCATTACCACATGCCTATTTTTTCTAAATCCAGAGCTGTTATTTCCACTGCAGTCTTGCAGGGCTTAATAGCTGGTCCTAATGCTCTCTAAATTCCTCCTCCCTTCCTTAGCTTTGGGAATCAACCCAAATGTAATGACTGCAGCAGTGAAACATGAAGAACATGGTACAGTTGTGTACACTTACATAAATGTAGATGTTCGATTGTATTTACTGTTGCAGTCCTGGTTACACTCCCTCCAGCCCCCTGACTTCTCTTGGCTTTACCTTCCTTCTTGTTTGGTGTATTTAAGCTTTCTAGTGTATTTGCTTTTTGTTGGAGGTGTAACCTAACATAGAATTGCTTCCTATTATGGGGGCACCTGACATCTGGGGCAAGAAAAACTGAAGTAATGGCGTTGGCTGCATGTTTTATACCCCTGACAACCTGACGTCATGGAAGAAAAGACAGCATCTGATGCAGGAATCCAAGACTTTGATATTCAGGCTGGCTGAGGGCTACCTGCAGGCAGATAACCCAAATGTAATGACTACAACAGTGAATACACTTGAACATCTACATTTATGGTAAGTGTACACAACTGTACTTTTCTCTTTCACTGTCTATAATAAAAAAAAAATTCCCTGTATCTTTTAGTTTTAGTGTTTTTATAGTTTATAGTGTGTATGTGGCGCTTGTGTGCGCTAGCTTCTATCATGTCTGACAAACTAGATAAGACCTCTGTTTTTGAAAGGTGTGCCTCTTGTGGGCGTAAGATTCCCCAGTGCCCAAAAGAGGTGCGTGTATTGCTGGGTCTGTGGCACTTGGAGATGCCATGTGACATCTGCTTGCCTTCAATACGTGGGCCTTTGCTGATCATTGCAGTAGGCTTATTTTGCAAGGGCTTCTCCTGGCTTCTGGAGCCCAGCCCCCTGTTCTGAAGAAGCGTGCCCCCTCTGTTGCTGTGGAGGCCACATCTTCTTCTCCTGAGAAGAGAAGGAGATGGTTGGATCCATCTTCCTCTTGCTTTTCTTGTATCCAGTGGAGCTGGTGTTGACGGTAAGTCAGCATCTCTGCAGGACCTTCTTAGCACTCAGAGCCAGTGGAGGCTATATGGGTCCACAGCTCTTCTCCAGAGTGGACTTTGAGTCAGATTCACCCAGATTGGAGGTCTCAGAGGTATACTCAGAGGAGGAGTAAATCTCCCTCCCCTATCCAGACTGTCCAGTCCAGAATGTCACATGTTAGATCGAGCCACTCATCTGTTTCCTCGATCTTCTCAGCAGTCCCATACCGATATGGATCGAATGATAAGTTTTCTCAATGCCCAGAACCAGCTGGGGATCGTGCCTTCTCCGACCCATGCTGAATCTGTGAGAACTCCGACCCGCATACTGCAGCCGCCTCCTCCTCCGATCCGATCTTCGATTTCGGAGCTGCAGGGTCTGACACTCCTGAGTGGACCAGCATGAGGGCATGGAATATCTTTTTCCTCTACCATAAGTGTCCCTGACCAGCTCTGCTCCAATTCCTTCGGAGCGGGTCCTGGATCCAAAATGTTGCCTAGTCCTCTGGATTGGTGTCAGCTCTGACACTTTTGGAGCCATCCCTTCCCCTGCGGGACCTTGATCTTTAACAGCTCGGTGCTGGTGCCTTCTGGAGGTGTCAAATTTGGGATGATCTCATTCTTTTCTGCCTTAGCATCTTCTGCCCCTGGGGTGGGGGGGCAGGGTCTATCAGCATCGTCTGACTTCCAGGCGGCAAAGAGGGCATTCTCTACACCTAGAGACATGGTTCCTCTTCTGCCATGCCCTAACCAATCCCCTGCAGATCAGGGCTTTGCTACCATTCGTCCAATCCATGGTCTACCTCTCCCAGAGAGCCTCCAGCCTACCCCTTCTGCCAGGGATTCCCCTGTCTTCCAATTCCTAGCCTGAGTACCCACGGAGGAGGTCACTCAGAAGCACTGGTGCAAGAGGAAGCACCTAGACTACCCTTTGGAGTCTTGGACAGAGGACACTGATTTTGACAAAGGAGAAGGTCCCCCCTTGTCTTTGCCTGGTGATATCACCTTCGGAGATATCTTAGAAGGTCTGAGGCAAAAGGTTAGGTGGTCTTCCCAACCACTTTCCTCTGAGGAGTCAGTGTTCCTGGAGGCATTCAGCACGGACCTGTCTCCATCCTGGGTGACAACCCCCAGTGGACGAGCTCATTGACCTTATCACCTGCCAGGCTTGGAAGGAGCCTGACACGAGAGCCACTTCCCAATCTTGCGGACAAATGTATGTCCTCCCAGTGACTGCCCCTTTTGGAGTAAAGGTGGCCCAGTTGATGCCATTGTGGTGTTGGCAGCTACCAAAAAGGAGCTCACGGAACAGAGCTCCTCTGTTCATTCACCGAACAAGGGCTTTGAACAGGCATGCGAAACGTGTGTATCCATCATCCACCTTTACACTGAGGACATTAAATTACTTGGCACACTTCATACGCCTTCAGAAAGATTTGATTAAGGAAATTTCTACCTCTCCAATTCAGTCCCTGTTAAAGGAAGATTTTAAAAAGCTTTCTCCCCAGCTGACTACTATGTCATCCATAGCTAACTCCTCGATGAGGTTAATCTCCCATGCTGCGGAAGATACCACACGGATGGCTGGTTCAGGTATAGCACTTAGGAAACATGCCTGGATGAGACTGTGCAGGTTTGCAGAACCCTTTAAGGCATTGTTCATTAACGCTCCAGTTGACGGATCCAGCTTGATTGGGCCATCAGTAAAAGAGACTCTTAACTGCAGCAGACAAAAAGGCAAGACCTTATCTGCCATAGGGATAAAGTCCCCCCCCCCCCAAACGGACCTTCTCCATGAACCAACGGAGTGGTAAGAAGATGAGGTTCCTTAAGTCCCAGGGGCATGTTCCTGATTCTCAGGATAAATCCTCTTCTAGAAGCAGAGGGAGGGGATTCAATGGTTGACACTGCCCCAGAGTGTGAGGGGGTCCACAAAAGCAGGGCTTCAGGAAACCTTTCTCTGACAGCCCCTTCCACCGCTCTTGAAGCGCTGTCCTACTCTGGAGGCAGTCGGGGGCAGACTTTTGTTACACCCAGAAGCCTGGACAAACCTAAAACAAATGACGCCTGGGTGTTAAATATAGATGATGTTCATCGTGCATACAGCTGCAGTCATAACAGCCGACGCCATTTTCTTCAGTCTTTCTTGCTGCGCGGTGCCCGAAGCAGAAGCAGTTTGCAAGTGCCGGTCGGCCAGCTCCTGAGATTACAAAAATTTGGAAACCGAAGTCGTCTTAAAAGCTAAGTACCCCGTTGGGGAAACTTTTCTTGCCTCAGACTGATGTCAGACAAAGTTAATAATTGTATTTCTTGTGGGAAGCAAATACCGCATAAGGATTTCCATTCCCTCTGTATACCTTGTTTAGGCCCAGACCACGACGTCTCGGGCTGTCGCTTTTGTGCTACATTCAACAAACGCACTATTAAACGTCGGGCGGAGTTCGCCCATCATTATTTTGGGAAAGCATTTAACTATACTGTTGTCGGATACTCCGACTCCGGTTTTGTCTAAAAAACGCAAAGACAAGGACCGACACATGAGATCCGCGGCCTCTACCGACACCACGCCAAAGCCGACTACACGTGGTCCGGTTCTCAGCGAGGCGCCTACGCAGCCCCTGGCTACCGACGACCTGTCTTTGATGGTGTCTCCTGTGCCCAAGGTCGCAGGCTCCTCGACCCACACCCCGACTACAGATACCGAAGCCACCCTTGGCGTTGAAACTCAGAATGTGGACAGGTCCACCTCCACTCAAGGTGTCTTCAGACCTTCCTCTTCTTTCTCCATCAAGGCTTTCACAAAGTCTAAAGCAACCATGCACTCCAGCTACAAAGGGCCCATCTCCAGGCCCCATGCCTAAGAAACAGATGCTTAAAATGGCTGAGGATTTAATTACGCTTATCAGAGGTTCTCAGCCCCCTCCGGACAAAAGGCCTAGAGTGGAGGAAGATCCCCCCTCCTGTGATCAGGGCTCCATTATTTCAGAGCACTCTGGTGATCAGGAACTTTCTTACTCCCCTTTTGAAGACTCTGATGCGGAGTCGTCCATCCCTTCTGTATCCCCCCCTGAGGATTACTCATTTGGGGAAACTTTGCATACCTTAAGGGAACACTTCCACTGGGAAGGCCAGGATTATTCAGATTCCAAGAAAAGGCTCAGGGAATTTCTCTTGCTTCCTCAGCACAGGCCTCTGGCTATACCTCCTGTCTTGGACATCCTAGATGATGTTTACTCGGAGGCCTGCCTTAACCCAGACTCTGTACCTCCAGCTCCAGTTAAGCCTGACAGGTACTACAGGGTCCCTGACTCACACCAATTTCTATACAAAAGCCATGCTGCTGACCCAGAAACCATCTCACAGGGCCCCAAGGGAGTTAAGGCCTCCATTGCTAAAAATCCATTGCCTTCCGAGAGAGATTCCAGATCCTTAGAAAGGTGGGGGAAAAAGGTATATACCTCGGCTACCTTATCCAGGAGGGCCTTAAACTGTCAGTTTCATATGCTAAAATACCAACAGTTTTTGTTATCACAGTTGAAAAGTAAAATGTCACAACCTGAACAACCAGACTTGAAGGAGTTGCAGGATTTGATGCATAGTGCAGAACAAGTGGATAAGCATACCTTACAATGTGGTTTTGATGCTCTAGAGGCCTCATGTAGAGCTGCTGTTACAGGATCAGTCATACGTAGGCATGCCTGGCTCAAGGAACAAGCCTTGCCTGATCATGTCAAAGCTAAATTACTAGACTCCCCTCTTCAAAAGGATGTACTATTTGATGCTAATGCTGAGGAGGTATTAAGGAAAATGGAGGAAAAGGCTAAATCAATGCAAACTGTGAAAGAATTTCTACAGGTTCAAACCCCACGTTTTAGTAGTAATTGGCCCTCCAAAAACTGGTCCTTTCCTGCCACAGACAGACCCCAAAGAGGCAGATACAGGCGCCCGAGGGGCAGAGGACAATCCCAAGGATCGTATAGAGGCAGACAATGGCAAGCTCCTACACAAAGAGGTGGTGAGGACAACTCGCAATCTTTCAGAAAGCAAACCCAATGACTTTACCCTTTGCATGCCAACCAGGTCTCAAATGGCAGCCCCCTTAGGAGGAAAGCTGGCATTATTTTCAAAAAATTGGCATATTGTCACAAAGGACAAATGGATCCTGGACATTATAAACAGAGGCTACAAATTCCATTTCACACCCTTCCAAAATGAGAGGCATGCCAAACCTGCCACACAATCAAAGGGCAGAGGCACAAAGGCAAATTACAGATCTCATAAACATGAAAGCTATTCAAGAGGTACCTACGCACGAACAAGGTCAAGGTTTTTATTCCAGGCTATTTCTGGTGCCAAGGAAGGGAAAAGATTGGAGACCTATTTTGAATCTATCCATCCTAAACACATTTCTACTCGTACCAAAATTCAAGATGCTCACTCTACAGCAACTCCTTCCCATGCTGGGCAAGGAGTCTTGGCTGGTAACATTGGACCCAATCATTGTCCCAATCGGACAAAATTGCAGAAGGTACCTCAGATTTCTTGCAGGTTCAACCCATTATCAATTCTCTGCATTGCCCTTTGGCTTATCTACTGCGCCCAGAGTATTCACGAAATGCCTGGCATCAGTAATTGCCTACTGCAGACTTCAAGGGATACAAATATATCCCTATTTAGACGACTGCCTGATCCCAGCGGACAGCAAGCACATTCTTCTGAAACATCTGGCTTATGTAATAATGTTATTGAACTCTCTGGGATACGCAGTCAACAAAAAGAAATCAAGGCTAATACCCTCTCAGAAGATAATTTTCCTGGGTGCCAATTTGGACACAAACATCCAGATGGCCTACCTCACGCCAGAGAAGCAGGGGCAACTAATTCAATACTTCAGAGCACTAGCAAATTGCACCAGGCTGACTGCAAGGAAAATCCTGCAGGCTCTGGGATTCATGGCATCTTGCATCTTACTAATCCCATGTGCAAAGCTGCATATGAGGAAACTACAATGGTACCTGAAAAACATATGGTCTCAACACAGCCACAGTTTGGAAACAATAATACCACTAATTCCATGTCTGCAAAAGGAATTTCTGTGGTGGGCTCAAGCATGTCAAACAAACACAGATCTTCCATTCAGCAAGCCTCAAGCAAATCAAGTCATCACAACAGACGCTTCGGACTACGCCTGGGGCACATGACAGATCGGTGCATTCAGGGCAAATGGTCCCAAAAAGAAAAGCACCTTCACATCAATCAAAAAGAAATGCTAGCAGTAATAAATGCTATTATAGCTTTCAAGGACCTTCTACAACCAGGTCAGCTATTGATAACGGACAACACCACAGTTATGTGGTACATAAACAAGCAGGGAGGAACACATTCTTACCCCCTATGCAGACTGGCCATGTCACTTTGGAACATGGCCATGGACTCTAAATGGAACTACAAGCACAGTACTTGCCAGGCAAGGAAAACACGCTGGCAGACAACCTAAGCAGGAATATGACAGATCCACATGAATGGAAGGTGCATCCAAAAGTTTGTACAGAAATAATCCAAGAATGGGGAAGGCCAGACATAGATCTCTTTGCCTCCCACAAAAATCATCAATTGACAAAATTCTGCTCAAGGATCTTCCATCCAAAGGCCTGGAGAGTGGACGCTCTCTCTTTCGGTTGGACATCAATGACAGTTTATGCCTTCCCACCTCTTCCTATGCTGCCCCAAAGATGATCCTCATTCTCCAGACTGGCCAAGGCAGCACTAGTACCCACTCCTGAGGAGCCTGACGCATTCCCCACCATGGACCCAGCCTCTAATGCCTCTTCTGACTCAGCACAGCTTCAAAACTCTTCACAGTCAGCTAAAAACACTCAATCTAGCCACATGGAAGATTCCTTAGCATCACAGCAGGCCCTACTCTCCAAGGAGGTGCAGGATGTCCTTTTGGAGGCCAGAAGGCCATCAACAAGAAAAGCTTACTCTGCAAAATGGAAACGTTTTTGTGTCTGGAATGAGAAAAAGGGTCAGTATCCTGGAAAACTGAATTTACCTCAAATACTACAATATTTGGCTGAACTGCTAAGCAGTGGACTTTCTCCTCCATCAAAATCCATGCCTCAGCCATTTCTGCAGAATACAGCACTGATCCACCTTTATTCTCTCACCCTCTCTTAAGACAGTTCCTCAGAGGGGCTAAGAATTTAAGACCTCCAAGGAAACAACCAGTACCTGCTTGGGATCTTAATTTCATTCTGGAAAAACTGACCTTGCCTCCCTTTGAGCCAGCTGCCTCATCAGATTTGCAATATTTGTCCTGGAAAACAGCTTTCCTTCTGGCTATCACCTCAGCTCGTAGAGTTTCAGAACTACAGGCTCTCATGGCTGTCCAGCCTTTTATCATCTTCCATCAGGACAGAGTTTCCTTACGAACCAACCCGTCCTTTATGCCTAAAGTGGTATCCAGGGTAGCTTTAAATCAGGCCATACATTTACCTACTTTTTATCCTAATCCTCAAAACAAAGGGAGAGATTACTACATTCCTTGGACATCCACAGACAACTGCGTTATTATTTGGACAGAACAAAGCCTTTCAGAAAATCAGAACAGCTCTTTGTGGCCTATGCGGTAGGAGCTCAAGGAAAGCCAATTTCCAAACAGACAATCTCAAAATGGATAGCCCACTGCATACACTTTTGCTATTCCTTTCATGGCAAAACTGTACCTACAGGCATTAGAACTCATTCCACCAGGGCCTCAGCCACCTCTGCAGCCTTCCTCAGAGGAGTTCCTACCAAGGATATTTTGGAAGCAGCCACTTGGAGTTCTGTGCATACCTTCTCCAAGCACTACAACCTACCATTATACTCCAACTCTAGAGCAGGCTTTGTCACTGCAGTCTTGCAGGGCATTTTGGCTCCTCCTAGTTCCACTTAGTGCCTACCACCCCTTTCTTAGCTTTGGGATTCTACCCATCTGTTATGACTGCAGCTGTATGCACGATGAACATAGTACAGTTTTGTACCTACCATAACTGTAGATGTTCAAGTGCTAATACAGCTGCAGTCCAGGTTTCCCTCCCTCCTTCCCCTCTTGGGACAGGCCTATAGGCTAGCACATCCTCATACAACCTGATTGGGGTATTCATTTATGATGTATTTGCTTGCAACTACTGTATTTTGATTATATTGCACTGCATTATTACACAAATTTATGTATTGCCTTCCTTCTGGGGGCACCTGACATCTGGGGCAAGAAAAACTGAAGAAAATGGCGTCGGCTGGTTCCTTTATACCCCTGTCGCTCTGACGTCAGGGAAGAAGCGACGACAACCGACACGGGACCTAGACTTTGGAATTTGGCTGACCGAGGACCCGCCTGACGGCAGGAGAACCCATCTGTTATGACTGCAGCTGTATTAGCACTCGAACATCTACATTTATGGTAGGTACAAAACTGTACTTTCTTCGTGTTTCACTGTTGCAGTCATCACACTTGGGTTATCCTGCTAGGGGTAGCCTTCAGTCAGCCTGAAAGAGCTTAGTATTTCTGCGTCGTTTGCTGTCGCTCCAGGACTGACTTCAGGTCGTCAGAGGTATAAAATCAGGCAGCCGATGCCATTACACCAGTCTTTCTTGCCGAGGAGCCTGAAGCAGAAGCAGTTCGCACAAGTGCCGGTTTGGCCGCTACCTGAGTTTTCATTTCCGAATTGAAGTTGAAGTCTTCTAAAGCTAAGTACCCCGTTGGGGATCCTTTTTTCTTGCTTGTGGAAAACAAATACCACACCGAAATTTCCATTCTTACTGCATCACCTGTTTAGGCCCAGACCATGACATCCCTCAATGTCAGTTTTGTGTTTTGTTCAACACCAGAACAGAACATCATCGGGCCCTTATTGTAGCTAAATATTTTCGCGCCCAGCCCTCATATTCCAGTATGGCTTCAGTAAGCCATCCGACTACCGATCTTCCAAAAAAAACATAAGGATAAAGACATAGCAAGACCGCACAGGTCGAAAACTGCCACCGACGCTACCGTTAAGCTAGTCATCAGTTCTCCAGTCCTCAGTGAGGCGCTTTCGCAACCCCTGATGCCCGCTTATGTGGATTCGCAGGCCGCTACCAAGACCCATTTGGAGTCAGGTATGCCGCGAGACTCTTCTTCGACTAAGGATCCTGCGAGACTCTTCTTCGACTAAGAATCCTGCTGATGACTCTACCTTGGATGGGTCCGGAGCCACTGGGCAGGCACCGGCTTCGGAGGAAGGTCTTTGCAATTCTTCTCCTAGAAGGAAGTCGTTTACAGGACAGGCCATAACTTCAGGTAAACGGAAGAATGAGAGCCCTTTAGGACAGGACAAAGTAAGTCGGAAGTGACTAAAGGTATTCTGAATCTCTCAGTTTTTGATTTGCAACCTGCTCACTGTTCAATATTATATAAGGGTCTTAATTTTATACCAACAGCAAATGATGACTTAGTGACTGCTCTTACAGACCTCAAGATGTTTGTAAGGAGTGTGAACTTGAAAGTTTTGTTTGGGGACTCTATTTCTGTGGGGTCTTGCTGCAAAAACGGCGCAGCATATTTATACCCACTAGTATGCCTGTATTAACAGCATTCCATGATTTGTGTGAAATGGAATTGAGGAGATTATATGCAGATTCCTCGAGGTTAAGATCTTATAATTTAACGTAACACCAAGCACTAAAAAGTTTACAAACTAATAATGACATAGTAATTAAACAAGCGGATAAAGGGGGTGCAGTGGTCCTTATGGACCGGCCCAGATATATGCATTTGGTTTCTGTTTTACTTGATATTAATGCTTTTAAATGCATTACACCTCTGGATGTTAAAAGGTGCATTAGTTATGTTAATATGGTTATTTATGACTTGCAAATCAATGGTGATATTAGTTTAGAATTGTTTCATTTTTTTTACTGTTTCCTGTCCTGTGATTCCATGCCTATATGGTTTACCAAGATTCATAAATCAATGTTGGACCCCCCCCCATGAGACCTATTGTGTCGGGTGGGGGTTGGATCACCGAACCAATATCTATATATTTGCAGACACAATTACAACCTTATTTGTTAAAATGCACTACTGTTTTACGTGACACAACAGATTTTCTTTGTAAGTTATGTATTTGGTTTAATAGTATAGGTGGTTATTTTAGACAGGGTGATTATCTATTTGTAACATTGGACATCACATCTCTATTTACTGTAATACCCAATGATTTTGGTGTTGATTCTATAAGAGAATTTTTGATTTCACAATCCTCTTTTGTGACTAAGCATGTTGAGAATATTTGTTCTCTTCTAGATGTAGTCCTGAAAAATAATATTTTTTTGTTTGATGAATGTTTATATCTACAACTTACTGGTGTGGCTATGGGTACCTCGGTAGCTAACACCTATGCAAATTTGGTGTTATATCAGTGGGAGAAAACCCATATGTATAGTGAGAAGAATCCTTTTATTAGTAACATGTTTTTATCATTTTGTTGATTGTTTTATGGTTTGGAAGGGCTCGTTGCAGTTGAATGAATATATTTATTATTTAAATACAACTACAAATTTTTTGAAATTCAAGATGGATGTTTCTGATAGCATGATTGGGTTTTTGGATGTTAGAATACAACTTATAGAAGGGCTTATTCACACCAGTATTTATAAAAAGGAAGTATATTCTGGGAGATATGTTAATTATACCAGTATGCATGCTCCACATGTTTTTAAGGGTATTATGACCTCACAGTTTAGTAGAGTGAGTAGATTGAACACTGATGATGCTCTCTTTGGTTTACAGTTGGATGAAATGTCTAAAGACTTTATAGATAGTGGTTATGATACTGATTTGGTATTAGATATAAAAACTAAAACTGTAACTAATAGAGGGACAACACTGAGACCTACTTTTCTTGAGGGTGAGTGTAGTTCTATTACCTCAAAATGTTGTAGATATAGATATGTTACTAGTTACAATGCCAAGACACATTTTGTCAAGCAGATTATGCAGAAGAACTGGATTGTATTGATGGCATCCAATGAGGTTACGGATATTTTGGGTGATGGACCCTTTTTTCATATAGAAATATGAAGACTTCAAAGCATGTTATGCTACAAAGATCTGAGAAGACCAGCAGATAGGACTGTTTCTACTAAACCTGGTACCTATAGATGTTTAAATTGTTCATGCTGTCCTGATATTAATGCTGATAATACTGATAAATTCAGACATCCGGTTAGTGGCAGAACCTACAGCTTTAATTTGTCAACTACTTGTATTACGTCTAATGTGGTGTATTTGGCAACTTGTGTCAAATGCACCTCATTCTATGTGGAGAAGACCACTAGAAAATTAAAGGAACACATTATTGAACATAAATCAGAGATTAGAAGGGCTGTAGATAGCAATGCTCTTTATAAACATATTGCTAAATCTGGCATTGAGCATGGGTTTTGTTTTAGAATCATAGATGTTATGCAACCTACTGCCAGAGGTGGAGACAATAATAACTTACTTGAGTTAAAAGAGTATGAATGGATCCTCAGGCTTGACTCTGATCATTTTCCAGGTTTGAATAATATGATTACATTAAAACCTGTTCTTACTAAATTACAACATACTAGATTACGTTAATAGATATTATAATTTTATTTATTTTATGTTAGTATGTTTTATTCTTTGTGTGGTCACATGACCTTTGGACTGCTGGTCATGTGATTTTATTGACCTGTATATAAACCAGTATGTTTTTTTAGAAATGTTTGTAATAAGTATTGAGGAAGGGCTTTACCCGAAAGCTTTGCTGTCGTTATTCATATAAAGTGTTTTTTCTCAACGTATCTGGTGATTTTATTATACTTTCGCTGCAGCCTGTAGTTTTAAGGTACTAGAGTGTCCCTGACGCTCACTAATTCCTTTTCAAAAATCCTACTGCTGACCCAGAGGTCATATCCCAAGGACCTAAAGGAATTAAGGCAACCTCAGCTAAGAATCCCATCCCCTCAGACAGGGATTCCCAAGCTTTAGACAGATGGGGTATAAAAGTATACACCTCTGCAACTCTTGCTATTAGAGCACTAATTTGTCAGTTCCACATGCTGAAATATCAGCAGCATACCATGGAACTCCTCAAACAAAAATATCTTCCTTTCTTGCTTGTGCAGAAAATAAAGAATTACAAGAGCTTATGCATTCTGTAAGCCAAGTTACTAAGCACACATTCCATTGTGGCTTTGATGCTCTAGAAGCATCTTGGAGGGCAGCAGTCACTGGTTCTGTCCTTAGAAGGCATGTTTGGCTTAAGGAACAGACCTTGCCAGACCATGTCAAATCAAAATTATTGGACGCCACCATTGAACAAAGACAATGTTTGGCACCAAGGCAGAAGAGCTCTTAAAAAAGATGGAAGAAAAAGCTAAATCTATGCAGACAGTTATAGACGTTTTACATGTCCAGCCTCCGAGGTTCAGTAGGCATTGCCCCTCCAAACACTGGCCCTTTCCGGCCCCCTCCAGGCCAGCTCATTCCAGACCCAGTGGAAGCAGACCCCCCCCCCCAGACCGTAGTCCCAGGGAATGCAGAGATCAAAGCAATGGAGCTCCTCTTCTTCAAAAACAGGGAGTGCTAAGCCACCCCCTTATGGTAAGAACTCTCAGTGACTTTACACCTCCACCCCTTACCTCTGCCCAACTGCTTGTGCCCCTAGGAGGAAAACTTTCCTTCCATGCAAACAATTGGGCCTCTATTACTAACGACTGATGGATCCCCAACATAGGGTCCCAGGGATACAAAGTTTATTTCCACACTCTGCCAACCCCAAAAGGGTTCCCAGATCTTCCTCCAAACCAGTGGGCAGAGGCCACAAAGCAAGTCCTTTCCCTGCTCTCCATGAGGAAAATACAGCATGTTCCTGCAGACCAGATAGGCCAAGGTTTCTATTCCAGACTCTTCCTAGTACCCAGAAAAGAGGACATCTGGCGCCCAATCCTCAATCTATCCATTCTAAACACCTTTCTGGTGATACCAAAATTCAAAATGCTCACCCTCCAGCAGCTTCTTCCTATGCTTTCCAAGGATGCTTGGTTAGCCACCCTAGTCCTAAAAGAGGCCTACCTACACATCCCAATCAGGGAATCTTGCAGGAAATGTCTATGCTTCAGGGCAGGATCTATTGACATTCAGTTCTCTGTGATTCCCTTTGGCTTATCCAGTGCTCGCAGAGTTTTCACAAAATGCTTGGCTCTAGCCATTGCTTTTTGCAAAGAAATATTCAAATTTACCCCTACTTAGACGATTGCTTGATTCAAGCAGACAGGAAAAGCTGTTACAGCACTTGACCTTTGTAAAGGGCCTACTGGCCTCCCTGTGGTATACTATCAACGAAAATAAATCAAAACTAGTCCCCACACAACAAATTTTATTCCTGGGAGCAAGCCTGGACACAGCATCCCAGATGGCATTCCTTACTCCAGAAAAACAAGCCTACCTGACAGGCTACTTCTCTCAACTAGCCACCAGAACCCAGTTATCCACAAGGAAAATCCTGCAAGCTCTAGGGTTCTTGGCCTCATGCATTCTACTCATTCCATATGCCAGACTGCATATGAGGAAACTACAGTGGTACCTAAAAAGCCTTTGATGTCAACACTCTCAAGACCTGGAAACTATTATACCTATGATACCCTGTCTAAGGAAAGATTTTCTTTGGTGGGCAGCAGCATGCAACCACAACAAGGAACTTCCCTTCTCACAACCCCACACCACCTAGACCCTAACCACAGATGCTTCAGACTATGCCTGGGGTGCACGCCTGGACGGCAGGTGCATTCAGGGCCATTGGAGCCCAAGTCAAATACATCTCCACATCAACCAAAAAGAGATGCTAGCTGTTCAGCACGCCCTGACAATTTTCAGATCCCTACTGTCCCCGGGGCCTCTAGTGATCAAAACAGATAACACCACAGTGATGTGATATATCAACAAGCAGGGAGGGGCCCACACTTATCCTCTCTGCAGGCTCGCCATGACCTTTTGACACACAGCCTCAGCTATGCAAATACACCTACTAACTTAATTCCTGCCAGGCTCCATAAACTCTCTGGCAGACGACTTAAGCAGAAGCCTTCTAGACCTACATGAGTGGCAGCTAGACCACAGAACCTTCAACCTTGTAATCCAGAAATGGGGCAGCCCGAAGTTGGACCTATTTGCCTCCCACTCCAGTCATCAGCTCGGCAAATTCTGCACCAGGGAACCTCACACCAAGGCCTGGAAAGTGGGTGCTCTATCCTTCCAATGGGTAAACCTCTCAATCTATGCATTTCTCCCTCTACCACTCATTTCAAGTGTACTGCTCAAAATAAGGGAAGAAAAACCAAGGGCAATCTTGATTGCCCCAGACTGGCCACGCCAGTACTGGTATCCACTGCTGCGCAGCCCATCTCCCCTGCCACCATGCCATTTACCTCAGATCCCAACACTCTTGACCTAGAAGAATGGAGAATTCATGCATCCACAATTGCAGACCCTTAATCTGGCAGCCTGGCTTATTCCTTGACCTCTCCTCAAACTGCCAGCCTAAGCAAAAGTCCTGGATGTTATACTTAAGGCCAGACACCCCAGTACTAGAAAATACTGTGCTGACAAGTGGAAAAGGTTTTGCACCTGGATCCAGGCTAAGGGAGCTGAAACAGCGCAGCCTTCCCTACCTCTCATCCTGGATTACCTAGCAGACCTACTACACAGGGGTCTATCCTTCTCTTTTATTAAAATTCATGCCTCTGACATCTCTGCCCATTATAGCACAGATCCACTTCTCTTCTCACACCCTCTCATCAAACAGTCCCTAAGAGGGGCTAACAACTTAAGGCTCACACAGAAAAGCTCCTACCCCAGTTTAGGACCTTAACTTTGTGTTGGAAAAACTCACTCTGCCCCCTTTGAGCCTGCAGCTTCAGCAGAGTTAAAATTCCTCTCTTGGAAAACAGCCTTGCTTCTGGCCATTACTTCAGCTAGAAGAGTTTCAGAGCTACAAGCACTCATGGCTGTAGAGCCCTTCATCATTTTCCATGTTGACAGGGTCTCCCTCAGGACTAACCCATCCTTCATGCCTAAAGTGGTGTCCAGTGTGGCTGTCAACCAGTCCATTCATTTGCCCTTGCCCACCTTTTTCCGTAACCCACAAAACAAGGGGGAAAGGATTATGCACTCTCTAGATGTACACAGACAGCTCAGATTATATCTTGATAGGACTAAATCTTTTAGAAAAACTGACAAATTGCTAGTCAGCTTCGCAGCAGGGGCAGAGGGCAAGACCATATCCAGACAATCTCCAAATGGATAGCACACTGCATCCATTTCTGGTAAAACAGCATGGGAAACCACCCCTAAAGGGGGGTCAGGACGCATTCCACCAGGGCAACCTCCACCTCTACAGCTTTTCTCAGAGGGGTCCCCACCAGGGACATCCTGGAGGCTGCAACATGGACTTCTATTCATACAGTCACCAAGTATTACCACCTGCCTATCTTATCCAAATCCATGGCAGGCTTTGCCACTGCAGTCTTGCAGGGCATCCTAGCCAGCCCCCAGTCTTCTTAACTGCCTCCACTCTTTTCTTCAGCTTTGGGAATTAACCCAAGTGTGATGACTGCAACAGTGAAACACGAAGAACATAGTGTAGTTGTGTACACTCACCATAAATGTAAATGTTCGAGTGTATTCATTGTTGCAGTCCTGGTTTCCCACCCTCCATCCCCCTTATGTGTGTGTCTCTCTCTCTCTTCCTCACTCCTTACAGTGGATTTTTGGTATTTACTTTCTACTGGTGATGTTCTTCCACCATAAGCTAGCTCCCTATTTGGGGGCTCCTGACAGTTGGGGCAAGAAAAACTGATGTAATGGCATTGGCTGCCTGATTTTATACCACTGATGACCTGATGTCAGTCCTGGAGTGACAGCAACCGAAGCAGAAATACTAAGCCTCTGGTATTCGGGCCAACTGAGGACTACCCCTGGCAGGATAACCCAAGTGTGATGACTGCAACAGTGAATACACTCGAACATCTACATTCATGGTAAGTGTACACAAGTGTACTTTTCCAAAGGTACTATATTCCCTTTTCCCTTTCTCCTCCCAGTTTCGACAAGCATCTCCCTGACATGCCACCCAGTCAGGTGGGCAGTGCCCTTCTAGAAGTTTAAAAACTTTTAGACAAGAGGGTCATCCAGCAGGTCCCCACCAAACAATTTGGATGCAGAGCTTGCTCATGCTTCTTTTTAGTGCCAAAGAAGACAGGGGACCTTCAACCCATCTTGGATTTAAGCAGTATAAATTTATTCATAAAGAAGTCGAAGTTTTGCATGGTTACAGTACAGTCCATTCTGCCGCTTCTGCGCAAGGACTGGATGTGCTCTGTAGATCTCCAGGATGCATGCTGTCATATCAAAATAGAAAGGCACTCCAGGAGATATTTGCGCTTTTGGCTGAGGGCCAATCATTACCAGTTTGGAGCACTGTCCCTTAGCTTCACCACTGCCACCCCAGGTGATCACCAAATGCATGACAGTAGTTGCAGCTCACCTCTGCTTGCACGGATTCCAGGTGTTCCCTTACTTTGACAATTGGCTCCTTATGGCACCCACAAGGCATCAACTTATTGGGGCTACTCAGGTGATGTTGCACCTGTTCCATCTCCTGGGAGTCGCAATGAACACAGCAAAATCCAAAATAACTTTGGACAGGATATTGAATTCATAGGGACACAGTCAAACACAGTCACACAGATAGCAGCCCTACCCCTCCAAAGAATTATATCCTTGAGACAGCAGGTTATTAGACACCCTGACTCCACAATCTCAACTTGTCCTCATGGCCGTAGGATCATTGTCAGCTGCCATTCTTCTAGTGCCTCTAGCCAAGTTCTTTATGCGGCTTCGCCAGTGGACCCCAGCAGTACAGTGGTCTGTTCGGTGTCACCCATTGTCAACTCAAGACTCGCTCTGATTTGCAGGCATCATCTACAGTAGTGGATCCTTACAGACTTCCATTTCTGACGACTTTTCATTTTTCCCCTTCCTATGGTCACAGTGACCAAGGACGCCTCCCTGTTGGGATGGGTGTGCAGGCCATTTTCAGGGAAAGATGGTCCAAGGCACATGTTCCTTGACACAGACGAAATTACACATAAATGTTCTGGAGATGAGGCCAGTCCTCCTCACATTGCAGGCCTTTCAGGACTGCCTTCCTCTGTGGACAATTGCAATTCTGACAGACAATATGTCGGGGGTTTGGTACATCAAGAAGCAGGGGAGAAACTGTTCTTAGTCGTTCTGCAGGGAGGGCATGAGGTTTTGGAAATGGGCGATTTTTTTCAGAGCTCTTTCTCATAGCAACAGATCTTGGTGGAATCCAGCATTCTAGCAGACAGACTGAGCAGATCAATCTCAAGTCCACACGAGTGGTCCCAGAACCGCTTGGTAGCGAATCAAATATTCAGCTGTTGGGGCCAGCCTTGCGACCTTGTGCCTCTCCCCTTAACAAGGGCAGCAAGTATTTCGCTATGAATCCCTCCTTTGGGGGAGTCACCCAGGGATACTGTAGTCCATGATTTAGCCCTGGGTCTCCTCTGTGCTTACCCTCCTATTCCCTTGGTACCCAAAGTTCTACAGATAGCCAACAGGTTGGAGACCAGTCTAATCCTCATTGCCCTTACTGGCCTTGTCAGATATGGTTCCCCTTCCTGCAGTCTCACAACAAATTTCCTCGATTGATACTGTATCCCAGACAGGATCTGATCTCCTATCTGTGGTAATGCCATTTCCCCAGTCGTCTGTCCCTCAAACTGACTGCTTGGTTTCTCCACTTCAGTGATTTTACAAAAGACCAGGCTAATGAAAGAAATGTTCTATATAGGCTTCACAGAGGAATAGTGACCCCTTTTCTGCTTCAGTCCCAGACGTCCTGATGATATTCTTCATTTTTCACTGTTGGGTTATCTGCCTACAGGTAGCCCTCAGCCAGCCTGAATACCAGAGTCTTCAGATTTCTGTGTCGGATGCTGTTGCTTCTTCCATGACGTCAGGTCGCCAGGGCTATAAAACATGCAGCCGATGCCATTACATCAGTCTTTGTTGTCGTGCGGTGCCCAAAGCAGAACCAGTTCCCAAGTGCCGGTCGGCCAACTCCTGAAATTTTTGTTTTTGAGTTTCAGATCTGAAATCTTCAAAAAAATAAGTACCCCATTGGGGATCCTTTTTTCTTGTTCTAACCGATGTCAGAAAAAATTAACAATTGTCTTGCCTGTGGAAAGCAAATACCTCATAGAGATTTTCATTCTTACTGCATTACCTGTCTAGGCCACGAAGTCCCCCGCTGGCAGTTTTGTGCCTTGTTCAGTGCCCGTACTATTTGTCATCGGGCTAGTTTTGTAGCTACATACTTTTGTTCTCGATCTCCGTACTGGCTTCGTTAAGCCATCCGACTACCGATCTTCCAAAAGAAGTAAGGATAAAGACAGAGACAGACGATATAGGTCCAAAACTGCCGATGACGCTTCCGTTAAGCTAGTCGCCAGTCCGCCGGTACTCAGTGAGGCGCTTTCGCAGCCCCTGATACCCGCTACTACAGATTAGCAGGCCTCTACTGAAACCCATTCTGAGTCCGGTATGCCGCGAGATGCTTCTTCGACTACAGAACGTGCGGATTTCTCTACCTTGGATGGGTCCAGAGCTGCTGTGTCAGGCACTGGCTTCTGAGGGTGTATTCAGGCCTACCGACTTTCATATTAAACCGACTTCATTTCCAGCGTGAAATACCGAACTCACTCAGGTCTAAAGCTTGCACTACGCCTAGAAAACCGACAACCAAGCCGCATACTCAGGCCCATATGCCTCAAAAACAAATTATTAGAATGGCTGATGACCTTATTACCTTAATTAGAGGAAGTCAGCCTTCCCTCCTCTAAGAGACCTAGGACTGTTCTGATCAGGAATCTGATATCTCTGTTCCTTCTGACTACCAGGATTTACCCTTATCTACTTATGTGGATTCTGATGCAGAGGATTCCATTCCCTCTGCTTCCCCTACAAAAGATTTTTCTTTTGGTGAAACCTTGCATACCCTTAGAGAGCATTTCCACTGGGAAAGCCAGGACTTCTCTTAGTCCAAAAAGAGACTTAAGGAATTCTTACCCCTACCTCAACACAGGCCTCTAGCTATCCCTCCTGTTCTGGAGATTGTAGATGTTTTCTTGGAATCAAGCCTTACCCCAGACACTTTGCCTCCAGCTCCCAGGAAACCTGACCGGTACTACAGAGTACCTGACTTACAAATTCCTTTTCAAAAATCCCACGGTGGATCCAGAGACCATTTCCCAACGACCCAAAGGCGTAAAGGCTACTACTGCCAAAAATCCTACCCCTTCTGATAGGGACTCTAGAGCTTTAGACAGATTGGGTAAGAATATATACACTTCTCTACTTTGGCCATTAGGGCTTTAAATTGCCAGTTTCATATGTTAAAGTATCAGCAGCATATTATGTGACTATTAAAATAGAAAATGATGATTCCTGACTGCTGAACATAAAGAGTTGCAAGAGTTAATGCATTCTGCTGAACAGGTTGATAAACATACTTTGCAATGTGGCTTTGATGCTTTGGAAGCATCTTGCAGGGCTGCTGTCACTGGATCTGTACTTAGAAGGCATGCTTGACTTAAGGAACAAAACTTGCCAGATCATGTTAAGCTAAATTACTGGATGCACCCTTAAACCAAGACCTCTTTTTTGGCAACAAAGCAGAAATCGTCCTCAAAAGGATGGTGGAAAAAGCTAAATCTATGCAAACAAAGATTTATTACAAGTGCAGCCTCCTAGATTCAGTAGGCATTGGCCTTCAAAGAACTGGTCTTTTCCAGGCCTTCTCAGTCCAAACCCAGGAGCCACAGACCACCAAGACTTCAGTCTCAGGCTATACACAGATCTAAGCAGTGGGAGGCTCCCACTTCCAAATCAGGGAGTAGTAAGCCACTCTCCTTTGAAAAAATGGCACAATGACTTATCCTGGACTCTTCCAAGCCCTGCTCAATTACTGGCTCCCATAGGAGGAAAGCTCGCCCTGCATGCAAAAAACTGGGAGCTCATTACCCAGGACAAATGGGTTTTAAACAGAGTTTCCCTAGGATACAGATTCCACTTCCATTCATTACCAACCTCAAGTGGACAGCCAGACCTCCCCCCAAGTCAGTGGGCGGAGGCCCAAAAATAAGTGCTCTCTCTCCTCAGTATCAGGGCTATTCAACTGGTCCCAGCAGAGCAAAAGGGACAAGGTTTTTATTCAAGACTGTTCCTGGTTCCCAGAAAAGAAAACACCTGGCATCCTATCCTGGACGTGTCTATTCTCATCACCTTTCTGGTGGTTCCAAAATTCAAAATGCTAACTCTTCAACAACTTCCTATACTAGCCAAGGATGCCTGGCTGGCAACCCTAAACTTAAAGGAAGCTTACCTGCACATCCCAATAAGGGAATCCTGCAGACAATACCTACAATTCAGGGTGGGCTCCATGCACTGTCAGTTCTCTGCACTTCCCTTTGGCTTATCTACTGCACCCAGGATATTCACAAAGTGTCTAGCTCCAACCATTGCATTTTGCAGGCAGAGAAATATTCAGATTTACCCATACTTGGACAATTGCCTGATCCAGGCAGAAAGTCTGGACTTGCTATTACAACATCTGGCATTTGTAAAGAGACTTCTAACCTCAGTGGGGTACACCATCAATGGGAAGAAATCACACCTAGTAGCCTGCCAACAGATTGTATTCCTGGGAGCAAGCTTGAACACAACTTCCCAGATGGCATTCCTCACTCCAGAAAAACAAGTTTACTTGACAACCTACTGACCACAAAAACCCAGCTGTCGGCAAGGAAAATCCTGCAGGCCCTACGGTTCATGGCCTCTTGCATTCTGTTATTTCCATGTGCAAGACTGCATATGAGGAAACTTCAATGGTATATGAAAAGTCTATGGTGTCAACATTCTCAGGACTTGGAAGCAATGATTCCTATCATTCCTTGTCTAAGGACAGAGTTCCTTTGGTGGGCAGAGACCTGCTACCACAACAAGGGGCTCCCTTTCACTCCACCCCCTGCTGCCCAAACCTTCAGACTATACATAGAGGGCTCACAGGGCAGTGCATTCTGGGCAAATGGACCCCAAAACAGATGCACCTGCATATCAATCAAAAATAAATGTTAGCTGTACAGAATTCTCTGACAGCCTTCAAAGACCTTATCCTTCCAGGGCAACTACTGGCAAAGACAGACAATACCACAGTTATGTGGTACATAAACAAGCAGGGGGGGAGCCTATTCCTACTGACTCTGCAGACTAACCATGGCTTTGTGGAACACAGCCTTGAACTACCAAGTGAACCTGCAAGCTCAATTCCTGCCAGGCAAACTAAACTCACTGGCAGACGACTTAAGCAGAAATCTCATAGACCCACAAGAATAGAAATTGGAACCCAAAATATTCATGCTCTTGAGGAACGAATGGGGGGACACCAGAGGTAGACCTATTTGCCTCCCCTCAGAACTACCAATTGAATAAATTCTGCACCAGAACTCCCCACAGTCAAGCTTGGAAAGTGGATGCCCTGTCCTTTTCCTGGAGAAGCCTCTCAATTTATGCTTTTCCCCCCTGCCTCTCCTCTTGAAGTTTCTGCTAAAAATCAAACAGGACAAGCCGAGGACAATACTTATTGCCCCAGACTGGCCATGCCAGCACTGGTATCCCCTTTTGCGCAGTCTGACAGGGCTACAACCATGGCACCTGCCACTGACCGCCTTCCTACTGTCCCAGCAGGCAGGCCGGATTCTGCACCCTCAGCTTCAAACCCTGAACCTTGCAGCCTGGCTAACTCCCTGAGCTCATCCCTAGCAACCCTCAGCAAGCAGGTGTTGGATATCATTCTTGAGGCAAGGAGGCCTAGTACTAGAAAATCCTATTCAGAAAAGTGGAAAAGATACTGTTCCTGGAGCCAGGCTCAGGGGAGGGGTCAGCGGTGCCCAGCGTACCCCATATTATAGATTATTTAACAGAAATGTTGCTCAAGGTCCTGTCTTTCTTTTCAATTAAAATTCATGCTTTTGCCATTTCAGCTCATTATAATACTGAGCCACCCCTCTTCTCCCATCCCCTGCTAGAGCAATTCCTTAGAGGGGACAAAAATTTAAGGCCCCCCCAGGAGAGCTCCCACTCCAGTCTGGGACCTTAACTTTGTATTGGAAAAACTCACGCTTCCACCCTTTGAACCAGCTGCTACAGCAGAACTGAAATTCCTTTCCTGGAAAACAGCCTTACTTCTAGACATCACTTCAGCAAGAAGAGTGTCTGAACTGCTGGCCATCATGGCAATGGAACCCTTCATTATCTTCCATGCGGACAGGGTTTCCCTCAGGAGTAATCCATCCTTTATGTCCAAGGTAGTGTCTAGTGTGGCTCTAAACCAGTCCATTCATTTGCCTACCTTTTTCCGTAAACCTCAAAATAAGGGGAAAAGGATACTGCATTCTCTGGATGTACACAGACAGCTTAGATTCTACTTGGACAGAACTAAGCCTCTCAGAAAGTCTGACTAGCTGCTATTTTGCTGCAGGGGCAGAGGGGAAGGCCATTTCAAAGCAAACCATTTCCAAATGGATAGCCCATTGCATCCATTTCTGCTACAATCACCATGGAAAACCTACCCATAAGGGGATAAGATCACATTCCACCGGGGCTGCATCTACCTCTACAGCATGTCTCAGAGGAATCCCTAGCAGGGACATTCTGGAAGCTGACACTTGGAGCTTAGTATATACTTTCACCAAGCATTACCACCTGCCTATCTTTTCCAAATCCAGAGCTGGAGTTCCCACAGCAGTCTTACAGGGCCTGATTGCTAGCCCCAATGCTCTTTAACTACCTCCACCCTTCCGTAGCTTTGGGAATCAACCCAAATGTGATGACTGCAACAGTGAAACATGAAGAACATAGTACAGTTGTGTACAGTTAACCATAAATGAAGATGCTCGAATGTATTCACTGTTGCAGTCCTGGTTACCCTTCCTCCCTCCAACCCCCAGACTTCTCTTGGCTCTACCTCTCCTTTTTGTTTGTTGTATATTATATCTTGTGTATTTGCTTTTTTGCTGGGGGTGTTCCATACCATATAATTGCTTCCCATTATGGGGCTGGGACAAGAAAAACTGATGTAATGGTGTTGGCTGCATGTTTTATACCCCTGATGACCTGACGTCATGGAAGAAGCGACAGCATCCGACTCAGAAATCCGAAGACACTGGTATTCAAGCCGGCTGAGGACTACCTGCAGGAAGATAACCCAAATGTGATAACTGCAACAGTGAATACACTCGAACATTTATATTACGTGTACACAACTGTACGTTTCTTTCCTCAGTTTTTCAGTACAGAGCTAGTTTTTCCACTATTAAGTTGCAACTTGCTGCTATCAACAATATCCATGTAGAGAAAGACGCTGGCTTTTCCTCTTCTCTTTCCACTTCTAAGTTATGTTGGGCTTTTGTGAAAGGGTTTTTTTTTTTTTTTTTTAATATATCTTCGCCTCTGATTAAGGACCCTTCTCCTCCTTGGGATCTTACCTTGGTGCTTCAGGGGCTTGCTCAGAAGCCTTTTGAACCTGCTAGCTCATGAGTTAAAATTTTTTGTCCTGGAAAACTGCTTTTCTAGTGGCCATTACTTCAGCCAGAAGGGTGTCAGACTTCCAAGCTCTATCTTCCCAGCTACCATATATAACTTTCTTTAGCGATAGTCTTGTTTAGAACAAATTCTTCATTCATCCCAAATATAGCTTCAGAGGCAATCAGACTATTCACTTGCCCATATTTTTTCCTAAGTACTCCAATAAGGGCAGGTACGTGCTACATTCCTTGGATGTACAGACAGTTGTGTTTTTACCTACACAGAATTAGTTCTCACAGGATATCTGAACAGTTGATGTGTTGTTGTCAATCTCGCCTTTATTCTTACTAATGGGTTGGATCTGATATATCGGGTCTGTCTTGGCCTTAGAAAAGCTCGTGGACACCCTTCCCTACCCACACTGCATTTCCCAACTTCCCCAGATCTCTCTTGCCATGCTGTGAGAAGGATCTTCTAGAAAGCTCTAGGCTAAGTTTTTTGATATCTCTTTTCTATCACCTTTTACTATTGTTATAATTAGTATTTTTGGCTACGTGTAGCTAAAAGTTCTTTACCCGTTTATACCTTCCCTTGTTTAGCATTAGTTTTACTCTTAGCCTTTTCCTTTTGTTAGCGTCCATTTAGTTAGAGGGCATCTAACTTGCACCTTTTTAAGTTAGAGGGTATTCCTTTACCTTTTCCCTTTTTTCTGCTGGTAGTGTTGATAGTTTTTACTTCCTCTTCTTTTCCGATCAACTGCCCATTTTAGTTAGAGGGTAGTTAATCAAGTCCGTTTAAGTTAGAGGACTTCTCCCCCCCACCCTCCCTTCCCCTCATAGTTGTTCTTGTGGTTGCCCTTTTTCACAAAAAAAAAATTAAAAAGCAACTGAGCTTCTTCTTGTATATCTTTAGCTAGTTAAGTGGTTTGTTTCTGTTAGTATGTCCCAGGAAGACAGCAAGCCTTTGGGATTTAAAAAATCCACAAAATGTTGCAAAAAGATGCCCCTCAGTGATTTTCGCACTTTGAGTATACTATTTATGGCATCTCCATTTGCAGGAGTCATGTTCCATATGCCATGCCTTTAACCAGAAGACACTTATGGAACAGAAAAACAAATTGATTTTGAAGGGGTTACTGAAAACCCCATATGTTCTTCGTGTTAAACTGTTGCAGTCATCACTTGTGGGTTATCCCTGCTGGGCCGAATACCAGAGTCGAGCTTTTCCCCTGCGCCGGCTGCTGTCACCTGTGGACTGATGTCAGGTCTGTGGTATAAAGGAGAGCAGCCAGCGCAATTGCATCATACTTTCTTGCTGTGGAGCCCGAAGAAAAAACAGATATTCTTTGTGTTTCACTGTTGCAGTTATCACATTTGAGTTATCCCTGCCAGGGTAGCCCTTGGTCGGCCCGAATACCAGAGGCTCAGTATTTCTGTGTCAGTTGCTGTCGCTTGAGGACTGACGTCAGGTTGTTAGTAGTATAAAGTAAGGCAACCAATGCAATTACACCAGTCTTTCTTGCCATGGAGCCCGAAGCAGTTTGCAAAAGTGCCGGTCAGCCGCTATCTGAGTTTTCATCTCCGAATTGAAGTTGAAGTCTTCTAAAGCTAAGTACCCCGTTGCGGATTCTGTTTTCTTGCACTTACCGATGTCAGAAAAAGTTGACACTTGTCTCGCCTGTGCAAAGCAAATACCACACTGAGACTTTTTGGGGTTTTTTTTGGGGGTTTTTTTGGGGGTTGGGAGGGTGGCCTAATGGTTAAGGTGTTTGCCTTACAAACACAAGGTACAGGGTTTGAATCTCACAGGGGATAATTGGCTAGGCTTAAAATGGCTTGCAAAGGCAGTTAGCCTAGTATGAACCTATGAAACTATGAAACTTCCAGTCTTACTGCGTCGCTTGTTTAGGCCCAGACCACGACGTCCCACGTTGTCGCTTCTGTGCTTTGCCAGAAATATGAGTCGTCGAGCCCTTATTGTAGCCAGATAATTTAGTTTACAGACTTCAAATTCTGATATGGCTTCGGTAAGCCATCCGACAGCAGATCTTTGAAAAAACATAAAGACAGAGACAGATTGCACAGGTCCAAACCTACCGAAGACGCTTCCGTTAAGCTAGTAGTCTGTTCTCTGGTACTCATTGAGGTGCTTTTGCAGCCCCTGATGCCCGCTTTTGTGGATTCGCAGGCTGCGACCGAGACCATTTTGGAATCCAGTATGCCGCAAAACTCTTCTTCGATTAAGGCTCCTGCGGTCGTCTCTACCTTGGATCGGTCCAGAGCCGCTAAGCCGGCGACTACTGTTCTTTCAAAAACAACTGAGTTTCCTAGGCCCAGGGCTTGAACCACACCCAAGAAACCGAAGACCCACTCTATATCTTAAAAAAATCGGCGCACGAGCCACGTGCCCAGGTCCCTATGCCTAAAAAAACAAATGATTAAAATGGCTGAGGATTTAATTACCGTGATCAGGGGTTCCCAACCCTCCCCCCCCACCTAAGAGGCCTAGGCAAGGCACTGATTATGAATCTTCAGATCAGGTTTCCATTTCTTCTGTTTCCTCTTCTGATCAGGAATTTTCTATTCCACCTTATGAGGACTCTGATGCAGAGGAATCCATCCCTACTGCTTCTCCTCCTGAGGATTACTCTTTTGGAGAGACTTTGCATACTTTAAGGGAACATTTTCACTGGGAGAGTCAGGACTTCTCAGAATCAAAAAAAGAGGCTTAGGGATTTTCTTCTTCTTCCTCAGCATAGGCCTTTGGCAATACCTCCTGTATTAGACATTGATGATGTGTTCTCGGAATCAAGCATGGCTCCTGCTTCCCTTCCTCCAGCTCCTAGTAAGCCAGACAGATATTACAGGGTTCCTGACTCCCACAAATTTCTTTTCAAAAATCCTGCTGCTGACCCTGAGACTATTTCTCAGGGTCCCAAGGGTGTTAAGGCTTCCACAGCCAAAAATCCTACCCTTTCTGATAGAGATTCCAGGGCGCTGGATAGATGCGGTAAGAAGGTTTATACGTCTGCAACCTTGGCTTTAAACTGCCAGTTTCATATGCTTAAATATCAACAGCATGTTATGGACTTACTGAAACAGAAAATGATGTTGATTTCTGATTGTGTGGAAAATAGAGTTACAGGATTTATTGCATTCAGCAGAACTGGTTGGAAAGCATATTTTGCAATGTGGTTTTGATTCCTTGGAGGCCTCTTGCAGGGCCGCCGTAACTGGATCTGTGATAAGAAAGCATGCCTGGCTCAAGCAGCAAAATCTGCCTGATCATGTTAAAGTTAAATTGTTGGATGCCCCTTTACAGCATGACAGTCTGTTTGGTAATAAGGCAGAAGAGGTTTTAAAAAAATTGGAAGACAAAGCTAAATCAATGCAAACTGTAAAAGATTTCTTGCAAGTGCAGCCACCCAGGTTCAGTAGGCACTGGCCCACTAAGAATTGGTCCTTTCCTGTGTCCAACATAGCCGCTCGGGGCAAACCTAGGCACTCCAAAGGCTCCAGATATCAATCACAAGGCTCTTACAGGTCAAAGCAATGGGGTGCTTCCACCTCCAAATCAGGAGGTAACAAAGCACAACCCTACAGTAAACAGTCTCAATGACTTTCCTCTGCCATCTCCAAGCACTTATCTTTTGGCAGCCCCCTTGGGGGGAAACTAGCACTTCATGTTCAAAATTGGCATTTAATTACCCAGGACAAGTGGGTATTAAACATAGTATCCCATGGGTACAGATTTTATTTCCACACGTTTCTAATTCCAAACGGATGGCCAGATCTGCCACCAAACCAGTGGGCAGAGACCCATAAATAAGTCATGTCCCTCATGGATATGGGGGCTATTCAACCAGTACCAGAAAAGGAAAAAGGATAAGGATTTTATTCACTTTTCCTGGTAACCAGAAAAGTCAAATCATGGTGTCCAATTGACTTATCAATTCTAAACACGTTCCTGGACATTCCAAAATTCAAAATGCTGACTTACAGCAGCTACTGCCTATGCTAGGCCTGGTTGGTAACTCTAGACTTAAGAGGCATACCTGCATATCCCAATAAGGGAATCTTGCAGAAGATACCTCCACTTCAAAGCAGGTTTTTTGCATTACCAATTCTCTGCACTGCCCTTTGGCTTATCTACTGCGCCCAGGGTTTTTGCAAAGTGCCTGGCACCAGTAATTTCATTTTGCAGACAAAGAAACATTCAAATTTATCCTTATCTGGATGATTGTCTCATTCAGGCAGAGGACAAGGACACTCTTCTTCAACATCTGGCATTTGTAAAAAGGCTTCTAGCATGTCTAGGGTACACCATAAACAAAATAAATCACAACTGGTACCCTCTCAAATAATTACATTCCTGGGTGCAAGCTTGAATACAACTGCCCAGATGGCTTACCTCACGCCAGACAAACAAATTCAGTTGACAACATACTTCAAACAAGTGGCAACAAAAATCCAGCTATCTGCAAGACAAATTCTGTAGGCTTTGGGGTTCATGGCATCCTGCATTCTACTAATTCTATATGCGAGACTGCACATGAGGAAACTTCAATGGTATCTAAAAAGCTTATGGAGTCAACACTGTCACAGCCTGGAAACAATGATTCCTCTCATTCCCTGTCTGCAACAGGAGTTTCTTTGGTGGGCAGAGACATGTCACCAAAATAAGGGACTGTCATTCATTCTACCCCCTGTCACCCAAACCCTAACTACAGATGCATCAGACTATGCTTGGGGGGCCCACCTGGCAGGGAGATGTATTCAGGGCAAATGGAGCCCAATCCAAATGCATCTACATATCAACCAGAAAGAAATGCTAGCTGTTCAGAATGCTCTGACAGCCTTATAGAACTTCCTTCATCCAGGACAACTACTGATAGACGGACAACACCAAAGTTATGTGGTACATAAACAAGCAGGGGTACCCACTCCTACCCCCTTTGCAGACTAGCCATGGCCTTGTGGAACACAGCCCTGACTTACCAAATACATCTTCAAGCTCAATTCCTGCCAGGAAAGCAAAATACTCTGGCAGACGACCTAAGCAGAAATCTTATGGACCCACACAAATGGAAACTGGATCCACAAATCTTCATGTTAACACAAAAATGGGGGAGCCCAGATATAGATCTATTTGCCTCTCCCCAAAACTATCAGTTGGACAAATTCTGCACAAGAACTCATCATAAAAAAAAAAACATGGAAAGTGGATGCTCTATCCTTCAGCTGGAAAAACCTATCAGTCTATGCCTCTCCCCCTCTACCTCTACTCTCCAAGGTCTTACTAAAAGTCAAAGACAGGAAAAAACTAAAATGATTCTAATTGCTCCAGACTGGCCTCGCCAACATTGGTACCCGTTTCTAAGGAATATGTCACACCTTCCTCTGTGGTACTTGCCTCAAACACCTCACCTATTGTCTCAGCAGAATTATCAGATTCTGCACACTCCAAACTCTGTCTTGCAGCATGGCTATTCAACTAATTTCACCAACCACATCTCTCAGTAAACCTGTGATGCATGTCATTTTGGAGGCCAGAAGGCCTAGTACTAGAAAATCTTATGCTGATAAAAGGAAGAGATTCTGTCATTGGAACCAAGCACAAGGAATAGAAACAGCAAAGCCCAATATTCCTCAGATTTTGCAATACCTTACTGAGATGCTTCACAAGGGCCTATCTTTTTCTTCAATAAAAATCCATGCCTCTGCCATCTCGGCTCATTACAACACAGAGCCTCCCCTCTTTTCTCATCACCTGCTAAAACAGTACCTCAGAGAGGCCTAAAATTTAAGGCCTCCCAGGAGAGCGCCAACTCCTGCATGGGACCTCAGTTTTGTGCTGGAAAAACTCACCCTACCTCCTTTTGAACCAGCAGCTACTGCGGATATAAAATTTCTTTCTTGGAAGACGGCCTTTCTTTTGGCAGTCACTTCAGCTAGAAGGGTTTCAGAACTACAGGCTCTCTCATGGCAGTGGAGCCTTTCATTATTTTTTACCCGCATTCATTGGATGTACACAGACAACTAAGATTCTACTTAAATAGGACAAAATCTCTAAGAAAGTCTGAGCAACTACTGGTGGCATTTGCTGCAGGATCAGAGGGGAAGGCTATATCAGAGCAGACTATTTCTGAATGGATAAGCCATTGCATTCGTTTCTGCTACTTGCACCATGGTAAACCTGTGCCCAAGGGGATCAGATCCCATTCCACCAGGGCTGCCTCTACTTCAGCAGCTTTTCTCAGAGGGGTCCCTACCAGAGACATTCTAGAAGCTGCTACTTGGAGCTCAGTTCATACGTTCCCAAAGCATTAATTACCATTTACCTCTCTTTTCTAAATCCAGGGCAGGCTTTGCCACTGCAGTCCTGCAGGGCCTTATAGGTGCTCCTAAAGCTGTTTAGTTCCATCCTCCCATCCATAGCTTTGGGATTCTACCCAAATGTAATGACTGCAACAGTGAAACATGAAGAACATAGTACAGTTGTGCACACTTACCACAAATGTAGATGTTCGAGTGTATTCACTGTTGCAGTCTGGATTACCCACCTGCCAGCCCCCTTTCTTTACCTTTTCTTTCCTTCACTATACTCAAAATCCTTTGTGGTGTATCTGCTTTTAGTTGAAGGTAAATTTTGTGTGTTCTAAAGTGCATTTATATATTTATAGTTTTATATATTTTTTTTTTTTTTTTGCTCCCCATTTGGGGGGCACCTGACATCTGGGGCAAGAAAAACTGATTAAAATGGTGCAGGCTGCATGTTTTATACCCCTGAAGACCTGACGTCATGGAAGAGGAGACAGCAACCGACGCAGGACCCAAGTCTTTGTTATTCAGGCTGACTGAGGGCAACCTGCCAGCAGATTACCCAAATGTAATGACTGCAACAGTGAATACACTAGAACATCTACATTTATGGTAAGTGTACACAACTGTACTTTCTCTGTGATTCCATTTGGTTTATCTACTGCTCCCAGAGTTTTTACAAAATGTCTGGTTCTGACCATTGCCTTTTGCAGACAAAGAAATATTCAGATTTACCCATACTTAGATGACTGCCTTATTCAGGCACAGCCAGGAAAAGCTGCTCAAGCACCTGGCCTTTATAAAGACACTACTAACCTCCCTAGGGTACACAGTCAACGAAAAGAAATCCAAACAGGTGCCCACCCAAAGAATAATCTTCATGGGAGCAAGTCTGGACACAGCATCCCTGATGGCATTCCTTACATCAGAGAAATTTTCCTGACAACTTACTTCTCTCAACTAGCCACCAGGCCCCAGCTATCTGCAAAGAAGATCCTGCAAGCTCTGGGGTTCATGGCATCTTGCATACTACTCATTCCAAGTGCCAGATTTCACATGAGGAAACTTCAGTGGTACCTAAAGAGCCTTTGGTATGAATAATCTCAAGACCTGGAAACTCTTCTACCTATAATTCCTTGCCTCAGAAAGGAATTTCTTTGATGGGCAACTGCATGCTCCCACAACAAGGGACTGCCATTCTCCCCACCCCCTGCCTCCTAGACCCTCACCACAGATGCATTAGACTACATTTGGGGTGCACACCTGGGATGGCAGGTGCATACAGGGTCAATGCAGCCCTCAGGAAATCCCTCTGCAAATCAGTCAAAAAGCGATGATGGCTGTGCAGCACACCTTAATAGCTTTCAAACCCCTTCTCTCTCCAGGGATTCTCCTGATCAAAACAGCACCACTGTGATGTGGAACATCAACAAGCAGGGAGGGACTCGCTCTTACCGTCTATGCAGGCTGTCCATGACCCTTTGGCTCCCAGCCTGTTCCATGCAACTACACCTGTTAGCACAATTCCTACCAGGCTCTCTCAACTCTCTGGCAGACCAATTTAGCAGAAACCTTCTGGACCCACACAAGTGGCAATTCAACAGAAGTACCTTCACCCTAATAGCTCAGAAATGGGAACCCCGAAGGTCGACCTCTTTGCCTCCCACACCAACCATTAGCTCAGAAAATTCTGCGCCAGGGATCATCACTGCATGGCTTGGAAAAGTGGATGTCCTGTCCTTCCCCTGGGTCAGTCTATTGGTTTGTGCCTTTCCACTCCTATCTCTCATCCCTAGGGTACTGCTCAAAATAATGGAGGAAAAACCAAGGACCATTCTTATAGCTCCAGACTGGCCCTGACAACACTGGTACTCCTTGCTGCTCAGCCTGTCCCTGCTGCCTCCATGGCATCTTTCTCAAATTCCAAACCTCCTGACCCAGAGGGAAGGGGAATTCATGTATCCCAAATTGCCGACACTCAGTTTGGCAGCTTGGCTTATTCTGTAACCCCGAACCAATCTGCCATTCTAAGTAAACAGGTTTTGGATGTTATCCATGAAGCCAGACGTCCTAGCACCAGAAAGTCTTATGCAGTTAAATGGAAAAGGTTCTGCACCTGGATCCAGGCTAAAGGAGCTAATACAGCACAGCCCTCCATCCTGGATTACTTAGCTGACCTACTATACAGTGGTCTCTCTTTCTCCTCTGTAAAAATTCATGCCTCTGCTATTTCTTCTCATTTTTCCAACTGAGCAGCCCCTTTTCTCGCACCCTTTGATCAAATAGTTCCTCATTGGGGCTAGAAACTTGAGGCCCCCTAGAAGGACACCAACGCCACCTTGGGACCTTAACTTTGTCTTGGAAAAGCTCACCTTGCCCCCTTTCGAACCAGCTTCTGCAGAGCTAAAATTTCTCTCCTGGAAGACAGTTTTCCTTCTGGCCATCACTTCAGCCAGAAGAGTCTCTGAGCTACAAGCACTCGTGGCTGTGGAGCCCTTCATCATCTTCCGTGCAGACAGGGTATCCCCTCAGAACTAACCCATCCTTCATGCCCAAGGTGGTGTCCAGTGTAGCTCTCAACCAATCCATTCATCTGCCCACCTTCTTTCCTAATACCCAGAACAAGGGGGGAAAGATTCTTCACTCTCTAGATGTGCACAGACAGCTCATATTATATCTGGACAGGACTCAATACTTCAGAAAGTCTGATCAGTTGCTGGTTAGCTTTGCTACAGGGACAGAAGGCAAAGCCATCTCCAAGCAAACGATTTCCAAGTGGATAGCACACTGCATCCATTCTGCTACAAACAGCATGGAAAGCCTCCCCCAAGGGGGTCAGGACACACTAAACCAGAGCAGCCTCCACCTCTGCAGCTTTCCTAAGCAGTCCCCACCAGGGACATCTTTGAGGCTGCCACCTGGGCACCTGTTCACACTTTTACCAAGTATTACCACATGCTTCTCTTCTCCAAATCCAGGACAGGGTTTGCTTCTGCAGTCTTGCATGGCATCCTAGCCAGCCCCTAGTGTCCTTGACTGCTTCCACCCATTTCCTCAACTTTGGGAATCTACCCAAATGTGATGACTCCAACAGTAAAACATGAAGAACATAGTACATTTGTGTACACTTACCATAAATGTAGATGTTTGAGTGTATTCACTGTTGCAGTCCTGGATGTTCTTCGTGTTTCACTGTTGCAGTCATCACATTTTTGTTATCTGCTTGCAGTAGTCCTCAGTCGGCCTGATTAACAAAGTCTTGGGTCCTACGTCGGTTGCTGTCTCCTCTTCCGTGACGTCAGGGGTATAAAACATGCAGCCGACGTCATTACATCAGTTTTTCTTGCCCCAGATGTCAGGTGCTCCCCTAATGGGAAGCAATTAAATCTATAAATATACAAGGTTATACCTCCAACAAAAAAGCAAATACACCAAAAAGCTTTTAAGCATTGTAAAGGAGAGAAGCGGTACAGCCAAAAGAAGTCAGGGGGTGGAGGGAGGGTAACCAGGACTGCAACAGTGAATACACTCGAACATCTACATTTATGGTAAGTGTACACAACTGTACTATGTTCTTTGTGTTTCACTGTTGCAGTCATCACATTTGGGTAGATTCCCAAAGCTAAGGATGGGAGGAGTTATTTAGATAGCATTAGGAACAGCTATATGGCCCTGCAAGACTGCATTGACAAATCCATCTCTGCATTTAGAGAAAATTGGCAAATGGTAATGCTTGGTGAAAGTATGTACAGAACTCCAGGTAGCAGCTTCTAGGATGTCCCTGGTAGGTATGCCTCTGAGAAAGGCTGTAGAGGTAGATGCAGCCTTGGTTGCATGGAGTCTGATCCCCTGTGGGATAGGTTTTACATGGTGCTTATAGCAGAAATGAATGCAATGGCCTATCCATTTGGAGATGGTTTGCTTTGAAATAGCCTTCTCCTAGCGGTTGTTCAGATTTCCTTTGAGGTTTAGTCCTGTTCAAGTAGTCTGTCCACATCTAAGGAACGCAGTATCCGCTCCCCTTTGTTTTGTGGATTAGGAAAGAAGGTTGGCAAATGAATGGTCTGATTAAGGGCCACACTGGATACCACCTTTGGCATGAAAGAGGGATTGGTCCTGAGGGACACCATATATATGTGTGTGTGTGTCGGTGGGTGGTCATTTTATCTGTAGGGTCACTCTGGTCAAGTGGAGAGAGGTTGATGCATGTAGGATCCGTATGTGTTTGTGTAGTGTCCATGTATGCACATATGTGATTGTGGGGTTGTTCATGCAGGAGTACTTCCCTTTGAGATCGTGCAGTACTTGGACATGGACTGACACATGACACACCAGGAATACTTGTCATATATGTAATCACAGGACAGCTGATAGTATAATAAGGTCTGTAGCATGGATCATGCATAGTATAATAAGGTCTGTAGCATGGATCATGCGTTGGGAGGGAAGGTAGATACCAGGTATATCCTTGTTATCGCATTCAGCAGAGAGGTGACCGACAATCCACGTATGCAGCACTACAGATGCATTGAGGAATTACTAGACAACACCAGGGAGTGTATCCATATATTACAGTTGTCACATGATAGGTTGACTGAGCAGCATATCTGGCATGTACTGAGCAATACTTACACATGACACTCCAGTGCGTGAAATTATGGAGTGAACATAGTAGCCCCTCCCGATGTCCAGACGTACACAGGATGAACACTGAATGACAGCAGTGAGGCCATGTAAAAGCACTCCACTCAGGTCAGGGAGGTAATGGAGTAACAGGTCTTGTGTTGTGATCACTTGTCTAGGCATTTAGAGGAATGATACGTTTATGAGTGATATTAATGAGTGCATATTACCAAGTGTGATGGAGAATGCATGGGAGTAAACGTGGGACTGTCTGTAAAGTCAAGGACAAGTAGATGATAAGGTGGGATGTGTGTGTATATGTATGTGTGTACTGTTATGCAATGCTGTACTGGTCTTAAAGTGCGTTTCTTGTTTTCCCGCACAGATGCCGAGGTGGGTTAGGGTCCCTGCTGCATGCAATCTGATGCTGGTGTCCATACAGATAACGAAGATGATATAGTACTGTTGAGGCACAGGTGGGGTTGTCAGGGGCTGAAACAGCGCCATCATTTGACATCCCCCTTTTAGCCACCCAACCCTGCACACAGTTTCAGTGCCTGTACATACCCCATCACCAGTGGCCATAGCGGAGGGACAGCTGGCGGTTGGTGGCAGTACACAGGAAAGTGTGGTATCCATGCATACTTTGGTCACAGCAGGCATAGCTGGAAGTCTGGCAAGGCACCACATAGGCAGATATCCCAGGGTGCTCATGGTAGGGCCGCTGGTCATCATGCCCCTGGCAGATGCTCCACAACTGGTACCACCAGGCGCATGTTTTTAGGCTGTCATGGTGGCGCAGGCACATATGGAACTGTACACCAGATAGGGCCTGAGGCTGCAGAGGGCTGCTCTTACTTCTGCAACGGACAACTTCCATGAACTGTCTGGTGCCATCCGTGCTTATACCGAGCTCATGGAAGATGGTTTGGTGAGATGATGGGCCTCATCAACTGTGGTTTGTCCGTGCTTGAGCATGTGGTGGAAGTGCGGCGATGGCCGCGTGGATGAAGTCCAGCAACAGCTGGCAGTCAACGTGGACGTGCAAGGACACAAAGGCGTTCCCATAGTGGCAGTACCAACCCCAGCCTGTGGGAGGTGCTGTCCACACCACAGCAGGCCATGAGCACATGGTCCTGGTCAGTCCCAGGAGGGAACTGGTTCCATGAGACATCTGTCATCATCAGGGAAGAGTAGCACATAGAGGCCTGTACCTCTACGTGCCCATGGAACCCCTGGCAGGCACAGTCCATATGCCCATGGGCGGAGGCAGTGAACTGCACAGCCTGCCAGGAATGAGCTGCAGCTGTCCATATACACCTGTATAGGGCAGCCACATGCCAGAACTGTGTGCATGCATACCCACACACTATACTAACACACCTTGGGCAACCCCATACCTACATACACCACATCGCCACACCCAGTTCAATTCATTACACCCCTCACCCACACACATGGTGTCAAATGTATGGCCCACCCTCGGCCTCTGGCAAGCCAACACACCCTTTGCAAGTGATGATACCTGTGCCACATCCCTGTCATCCATAACATTGATGCAGGGACAGGTTAATATCATTCTGTTGCACACTGTGACTGTACTACAGTGTACCAATGTACTGCAGTGTAACATGTCAGGAGTAATGTTTAATGCATATATGTCAGGTAATGTAGCCATCCAGCAATGATGCATTATAGCTGTTAGTACCACTGGTTGATTGTGGTCTCCATAATGTTTAATGTTAGCCATTTGTGTTGTAGGTGTACATGTGTCAGCAGGAGGATGGTCTGCAGTCATATTCTACAAGGGGTATGGCATTGTGGTGACACCATGGCTGTGACATATCTGGGGTACAGTTGAACACGTCACAGGTTTGTATAACAGTTGTTGCCTGTGCCACATGGGCAGGTGACCCACTGGGACGTGTATAATCTGCAACCTGATGTAGACCCATCCACACAGTGTTTAGGGTGAGGTGTGTTCCAGGTTACATGTTACATGCAGAAAATCCCCAGACATATACAGTATGCTAATGGGGGATGTAATTGTATATGGACAATGCATAGTGTGACATACTATCATATACACATTAACAGACACATAACAGGCATACACACATCCAAGAGATCTGGGCCTATCACTGCTAACTAACTTGACCGTATGTCCAATGTGTTACAGGTAGGCTGCACACAGCACATGCATAACTGGGCAGGATTGTGGTATCAGTTACCTGTATGGTTGATGATGACAGTGTTCACCATAAAGTGGTACATGGGCCATATACTGGATGTACCTTGGTGTAATGACAGTGTACACAGCATACACATCCCCCAGTGGATATTGTACTCCCTGAAACCCATGATGACATTCTGACATACCCACCATCACGCATTGCCCACGACTGAGATACAACCCACTGTATATCCCAACGGGGCGGGTGGATGGTCTAATGGTTAAGGTGTTTGCCTTACAAACACAAGGTGCAGGGTTTGAGTCTCACAAGGGATAATTGGCTAGGCTTAAAATGGCCCACAAGGCAATTAGCCTAGTACTAATCTATGAACCTATGAACCAACAGTGGTACTACAGGGATATGCATCTAATGCACATGCCATAGGCATAGTAGGGTGTTGCATTGTTATGCCTTGCCTATTGGGCAGCAACAGCACTATCTTTACTACTGTGTGGCAATGGGCATTATAATGTGAGTATGTGGCCTCGGAATGCTGTACCCCGCAAATATATGGACATGCACACACACACTTGCCAGAACTCAATGGGTATCCCATGCCTGTTGACCCATTTGTACAACACTGTTGTGCTGGTACTGCAAGGCTTATGTAGCCGGTAGGGAGAGGAGCGTAACAGGGTACATGTAATATCCCATACAGCAGCACCCACAACTGACTATGGCAATGGGTGTTGCGGTGGTCGTGAAGGCCCTCATGGAATTCTCAAGTACAGGAATACTAATACATAGACACTGCTATCTTCAGTAATGCACACTTACTCTTGGTCAGTACTGGGCTGCATTGCTGCAGGTGGTCATAGCTGTGTACCTAGCTGTTGTCCATGGAGAGATGGGTTGTTTAGGGGATGTGTGTACTGTGGTATCCTACCACCTGCCATGTGCCAACAGACAATCTGACAGACACCACTGTGGTGACCATCAGGGTGAGAGTGACATGCATCAGCCAATCGTCTGGGTGCTTCCTGCACATGGCTACTGAGGTGATCAAGTTGACATATATGCAACATGTATTGCAACACATGGTTAATGTCTGTGATGGAGACCTGTACCCAAGCACATTCTGTTGACTGTGGTAGTGTACTGGAGGTACCCGTGGCATGTGGTGCATACAGGGTGTTGTCTCCTCTATGTGCCATTTCTTACACAGCTGGGCAGATATGTCAGTGTCAATCAAGCATAGGTTGCCTGTACATATACCAGCTGGATACCTGCTATCTGCACATCTGTACAGGGACTGACAGTCGTCAGCTTGGCAAGTAGCTATGCAGTAAGATGAATGTGTTGACAGACATTTGACAATATGTATGCCATAACTACATGTAATCCCTCACTAACGTGCTGTACAGACGGTAGTCTACAGTTACATTCCACATGTCAGATCATTATCCAGTAGGGGATATATACTGTGACACAGCTCACACAACAGGGACACAATAGGGAGGCCTCAGAGTCCAGCTATGCCTGCAGGTGTGCTTGTTGTCAGTACTACATTTAGCACTCTACTCTTGCCTGGGAAAGCACTGTCAACAGTAGTACCACCATGATACACTACATGCCAGTGTGACAGCACGTACCCTGAGTTACTTCCCCTGTATGTAACACATTCACATGGATAACAGTGCTACTGGACTCGTATACTTGTGTGTCCTAGACATGACACTCATACCCCTTGCTACTGTAATGACAGCACATAGGTGCATGTATTGTACATGGCATTACATACACTTATTACAGATGTCATTACCCTGCTATGTTATCAGACTGGGTGGTGAGAACTGGTTACCAGGGCTAAGCCATGCTTAGCAGGTATCAACATTGCTCCAATATAACAGCTAAGCTGATTTGTGCACTGGTAAGCGAAGCCTACACAGTGTAAGCGCCCATACGTTTACCCGTACCTTAGCTCCGCTTAGCTTCCTGCAAACCCGTGCAAATGCGCTTAAAGCTGCTCAAAACAGCCTTAACCACTCTATATCCGACAGCCCTTGTTCTGCCCAGCAACAAAACAAGCAGCCCTTGCAGGTCTTGAACCCAGGACCCTGTACACTGTAGTCAAAACACTTAATCACTATGCCATGACCACTGTGCAGACAGCTGTTGTTTTTCCAAAATATCTGTCAATACACATATTGATTAGTATTGAACAGTCGCATTTACTTCCACAGTTGTGTAGTACTTGTTATTGATATTATTGTTGCATCACATATGTTATTATATCATAATGTACACATATCAGATACATACGGTGAGATACATCTGGGAAGGTATACACAACCGTGATGTTTACACATGACAGGAATATGGATATATACATATACATATGCTGATATGTCTACATGTACATACACATGTATATTCATACATATGTCTGTCTACACATCTGTATAGTGCATCATATCTATGGCCATGTGTAGAAATCTTTGTATACACACACACACACACATATATATATATATATATATATATATATATATATATATATAGCTATATATGTATGCACATCCTATGTGTACAGATATGCCTATTTATGTAGATATCTATAACTGTGTGCATACATATCTATTCAGATATACCTATTACTGTCGATATATATGTAGATATCCATAAGTATATGCGCATATGTATCTATATCTGTATATGTGCAGATATATATTGCTGTGTATATGTATATATTTGAGTGTTTATATTTTATATATATATATATATAGTGTTTCACTGTTGCAATCATTACACTTGGGTTATCCTGCTGGCAGGCTACCCAAGTTCAAAGTAGGTCCGCGGTTGGTTGCTGTCGCCTCTTCCCCTGACACCATTTTCTTCAGTCTTTCTTGCCGCGTGGTGCCCGAAGCAAAAGCAGTTCGCAAGTGCCTTTCGGCCGACTTCTGAGATTTTTAAAATAGAATTTCAGAACTGAAGTCTTCAATAAAGCTAAGTACCCCATTGGGGAAACTTTTTCTTGCTCCAGACTGATGTCAGTAAAAGTTAACAATTGTATTTCTTGTGGGAAGCAAATACCTCATAAGGGCTTTCACTCTTACTGTATTCCTTGCCTAGGCCCTGACCACGACGTTACTAGTTGTCGGTTTTGTGCTAGATTCAACAAACGCACTATTAAGCATCAGTTTGATTTTGCTTTACATTACTTTGGCCGAAGGTTTAACTACATAATGCCGTCGGAACAACCGATGACCAGAATTCATAAAAAATGCAAAGACAAGGAAAAGGACAGGCATCCAAGGTCCAAAACTGACGACGAAGCCTCTTCTAGGCTATTCGCCAGTTTGCCGGTTCTCAGTGAGGCACTTTTGCAGCCCCTGACACCCGCTACCTCAGAGCCACAGGCCGTATCCGACTCCCACGTGGAGACAACTAGGCCTCTGGATACTCAAGGTATTGGGCCTACGGAAACTATTCCCTCAGATGGGTCTGGAGCCACTGAGCAGGCATCGGCTTCTGAGGGTGTTTTCAGACCTTCACAGCTTACTATTAAGTCCACTGCAGCAGCCAAGGCACAGTCAAAAACACCATTAAAGACAAGAAACAAGTACAGCATTCTCCTGGACAGTCATCCATGCCAAAGAAACAGATGCTTAAAATGGCCGAAGACTTAATTACTTTGATCAGGGGTTCCCATCCCCCTCCTGATAAAAGGCCTAGGCAAGACACACTGACTGTGATTCCTCTGACCAGGTTTCTGTTTCCTCTTTCCTCTGATTCCTCTTCAGATCAGGGATCTTCTCTCCCTCCCTATGAGGACTCTGATGCTGAAGAATCTATACCTTCAGCCTCTCCACCTGAGGAGTATTCTTTTGGGGAAACTCTGCACACCATGAGTGAGCATTTCCATTGGGAGAGCCAGGATTATTCAGAATCCAAGAAAAGGCTCAGAGACTTTCTTTTACTGCCTCAGCACAGGCCCCTGGCTATCCCCCTGTGCTTGATATTATTGATGATGTTTTCTCTGAATCCAGTCTGTCTCCTGATTCTTTACCCCCTGCACCAGTCATTCCAGACCGGTATTACATGGTCCCTGACTCTCATAAATTTCTTTATAAAAGCCCTGCTGCTGACCCAGAAACCATTTCTCAGGGTCCCAAAGGGGTTAAGGTTTCCACTGCAAAAACCCTGTCCCCTCTGATAGGGATTCTAGAGCTTTGGATAGATAGGGGAAAAAGTTTACACTTCTGCTACTTTAGCTGTAAGGGCTTTAAACTGCCAGTTTCACATGCTTAAATATCAACAGTACCTCATGTCTTTGTTAAAGCAGAAAATGCTTACAAACTCAGAAAGCCCTGACAATAAGGAAATGCAGGATTTATTGCATGCAGCTGAACAAGTGGGAAAGCATACTCTGCAATGTGGTTTTGATTCATTAGAGACTTCTTGCAGAGCTGCAGTTACAGGCTCTGTCATTCAAAGGCATGCTTGGTTGAAAGAACAAAGTTTACCTGAACATGTTAAAGTAAAATTATTGGATGCTCCACTACAGCAAGATACTTTCTTTGGTGTTAAGGCAGAAGAGGTGCTAAAGAAAATGGAGGATAAAGCAAAATCAATGCAGACAGTAAAGGATTTCTTACAGATTCAGCCACCTAGGTTTAGCAGAAACTGGCCTTCAAAAAATTGGTCCTTTCCGGTGTCAGACAGGCCACAAAGAGGCATATACAGATGCCCAAGAGGCAGATCTCAACCCCAAGGCTCCTACAGACCTAAACAATGGGGTGCTTCTGCCCCCAAAGGAGGAGAAGACAAATCACAACCTTATAGGAAACAGTCCCAATGACTTCCTCTACAAAGGCCAAGCACTTACCTTTTGGCAGCACCCCCAGGGGGAAAGCTAGCACTTTTCTCACAAAATTGGCACATAATCACCCAGGACAAATGGGTACCGAATATAGTTTCTCAGGGTTACAGATTCCACTTTCACACCCTTCCAAAATCAAAAGGTATGCCGGACCTGCCACAAAACCAATGGGCAGAGGCACAAAAAGAAATTGCTGCTCTCATGGACATGGGAGATATTCAAAGAGTGCCACAGCAAGAACAGGGACAAGGATTTTACTCAAGACTTTTCCTGGTACCCAGAAAGGACAAAGCCTGGAGACCAATACTGGACTTGTCCATCCTGAATACTTTCCTGGATGTTCCAAAATTCAAAATGTTAACACTGCAACAATTTCTACCCATGCCGGGCAAGAAGGCTTGGCTAGTTACTTTGGACCTCAAGGAGGCATACCTGCATATCCCAATCAGACAATATTGCAGAAGATACCTCTGATTCATAGCTGGCTCAATGCATTACCAATTCTCTGCACTGCCCTTTGGCTTATCTACTGTGCCCAGGGTCTTCACAAAATGCCTGGCACCAGTAATTGCATTTTGCAGACAGAGGAATTTAAATATATCCCTACTTGGACGACTGCCTTATTCAAGCAGAGAGCAAGGAGATTCTACTAAAACATCTGGTGTTTGCAAAAAGATTATTAATTTGCCTAGGGTACACAGTAAACGAAAAGAAATCAAAACTAGTGCCCTCTCAAAAGATAATATTCCTGGGTGCAAGCTTAAATACAATTGCCCAGATGGCTTATCTCACGCCAGACAAACAAAGGCAACTGACTCATTACTTTCAAATGATGGCAACAAAGACCCTGCTCCCTGCAAGAAAAATTCTGCAGGCCCTGGGCTTCATGGCATCCTCCATTCTACTAATTCCATATGCAAGACTGCATATGAGGAAACTACAATGGTATCTAAAAAGTGTTTGGACTCAACATTGCCACAGCCTGGAAACAATAATAACTATAATTCCCTGCCTACAACAGGAGTTTCGATGGTGGTCCCGGGCCTGTCACCACAACAAGGGACAGCCTTTCACCTTATCCATAGCCAGGCAGACAGTAACAATGGATGCATCGGATTATGCCTGGGGGGCACACATGGCAGGAAAATGTATTCAGGGTATGTGGCCCAAGGAACAAATGCATCTTCACATCAATCATAAAGAGATGCTAGCTGTACAGAATGCCCTAACAGCCTTCAAGCATCTACTACATCCAGGACTACTATTACTAAAGACGGACAACACCACAGTTATGTGGTACATAAACAAGCAAGGAGGCACACATTCCTACCCCCTCTGCAGGCAAGCCATGACTTTGTGGAACACAGCACTGACCTATCAAGTACATCTGCTGGCACAATTCCTGCCAGGAATGAAAAATACACTGGCAGACGAACTAAGCAGAAATCTCATGGATCCGCATGAATGGAAACTAAAAGTCAGACAAGAGAAGCCAAACATGATCCTGATTGCTCCAGACTGGCCACGCCAGCACTGGTACCCAATCCTAAAGAGCTTGTCTCAAGGCCCAGCCTGGCCTTTACCTCAAATTCCTCATCTTCTGACTCAACACCACAAGCAGATTCTACACAGTCAACTCAGAATCTTAAATCTGGCTGCATGACAGATAATATAGTCACTCAGACCACACCCCTCTCTAAAGCTGTTATGGATGTTATTTTAGAAGCCAGGAGGCCCAGCACTAGGAAATCTTATGCAGAAAAATGGAAGAGATTTTGTGCTTGGAACCAGGCACAAGGACTCGAACCACTTGTTCCAAATATACCTCAGATTTTACAATACCTAACTGAGATGCTGGACAAAGGCCTATCCTTCTCATCTATTAAGATCCATGCCTCTGCCATTTCAGCTCATTACAATACGGAACTTCCTATTTTTTCACATCCACTGCTAAGGCAGTACCTCAGAGAGGCAAAAAACATAAGACCCCCAAGTAGAGCACCAATACCTACTTGGGACCTCAATTTTGTTTTAGAAAAGCTCACACTGCCTCCTTTTGAGCCAGCCAACACAGCTGATATAAAATTCTTATCATGGAAAACTGCTCTGCTCCTAGCAATAACTTCAGCAAGAAGAGTCTCAGAGTTACACGCATTAATGGCAGTGGAACCTTTCATCATTTTTCATCAGGACAGGGTCTCTCTAAGGACAAACCCAACATTTATGCCAAAGGCGGTTTCCAGTGTGGGTCTTAACCAAACCATTCATTTGCCAACTTTCTATCCAAATCCCCAGAATAAAGGGGAGAGACTTCTGCACGCTTTGGACATACACAGACCGCTACGATTCTACTAGGACAAAACAAAAGCTTTCAGAAAACTGAGCAACTGTTTGTAGCTTATGCTGCAGGATCACAAGGAAAGCCTATCTCAAAGCAGACAGTTTCAAAATGGATAGGACACTGCATTCGCTTCTGCTATGCACAACATGGCAAATCAGTGCCTAAGGGCATTAGGCCACATTCTACCAGAGCAGCAGCCACTTCAGCAGCCTTTCTCAGAGGAGTACCAACCAAAGACATTTTAGAAGCTGCAACCTGGAGTTCAGTGCACACTTTCACCAAGCACTACCACTTACCTTTCTACTCTACATCCAGAGCAGGCTTTGCCACTGCAGTTCTGCAGGGCCTGGTAGCCTCTCCTAATCCTATTTAGGCCCAGCCACCCAACCTCAGCTTTGGGATTCAACCCAAGTGTAATGACTGCAACAGTGAAACACAATGAACATAGTACAGTTGTGTACCTACCATAAATGTAGATGTTCGAGTGTATTCACTGTTGCAGTCCAGGTTACCCACCCACCATCCCCCTTTTCATTGCTGGGACTCTTCTGTACTTCTCAACTCTATACAACCTATGTGGTGTATTTGCTTGTAGATGAAGGAAATGTTTAGTTTAGTACATGCATGTTTTTTGGCATACCTTTTTCCAGCCTTCCTATTTGGGGGGCACCTGACATCTGGGCAAGAAAAACTGAAGAAAATGGCGTTGGTTGCATCTTTTATACCCCTGGCGCACTGACATCAGGGAAGAGGCGACAGCAACCGACACCGGACCTAGACTTTGGAACTCGGGCCGACTGCGGGTAGCCTGCCAGCAGGTTAACCCAAGTGTAATGACTGCAACAGTGAATACACTCGAACATCTACATTTATGTTAGGTACACAACTCTACTATATATATATATATATATATATATATATATATATATATATATATATATATATATCCATCTATGTGTGTCGATATGTATATAACGGTATAGATAAATGTATATACATATATGTTCACCATATGTCCAGGACATGGAGTGAATTCCTACTCAGCCCCAATAGTCCCACCCTCTTAGTGCAAGGGGATGTCATGTATGTATTGCAGGTATATATGTAGACTGTTGCTACTGTAATGGGGGTTTTCTTAACAGACATGTGTGGGACCACATCCCTTGGCCCCCTTTTAAGGCATTGTGCCCCCCCAAAATTGGCCCCAACTTTACCAAGGGGGGGCCCCCCTTTTTTAAGGGACCCCCCCCCCCCCCCCCCCCCCCCCCCCCCCAAAAAAAAAAAAAAAAAAAAAAAAAAAAAAAAAAAAAAACCCCCCTTTTTAAAAAATTTTTTTCCAGACCCCAAAAATGGCTTTAGGTAATGGAATTTCCCCTGGCCTAAAACCCCCGGGCAGGAAAAGGGAATGACCAAAATAAAATTTAAAAGTGGACTTGGTTTTGGCCAAAATTTTGTTTTTTGGTCCCCGGTCCAGGAAGGTGTTTAAAAAAAAGAAAAAACCAAAATTTTTAATTTTTAACCCTTTGCAACATTTTGGAAAATACCCATAAACATCTACCAAATTTTTAAGGGGTTAATTTCAAAACCCCTTTAAATAATATTATAATTTAAAAAATTATTTATTAAATAAATTTATTTTTATTATTTAATTTTTTTTTTTTTTTTTTTTTTTCTTTTTTTTTTTTTTTTTTTTTTTTTTTTTTTTTTTTTTTTTTTAAAAAAAAAAAAAAAAAAAAAAAAAAAAAAAAAAAAAAAAAAAAAAAAAAAAAAAAAAATTAATATAAATAAAAATAAATTAATTTTTTTAAAAATCCTTTTTTTTTTTTTTTTTCCTTTGTGTGTCATTTTAAATATAAAAATGATAAAATATATTTTCACCATATGTCCAGGACATGGAGTAAAACCTACCCCAATAGTCCCACCTCTTAGTGAAAGGGGGATGTCATGTTTATTGCAGGTATATGTGACTGTTGCTACTGTAATGGGGTTTTCAAAACATGTGTGGGACCAGTTTTAAATGTGCCCCATTGGCTACTGACAGACTTTCTAAGGACATCATAGTACAGTACCACTGCTGGGTAATGACTTGGCCTACAGCAGAGATATGACCAGTTTTGTGGACGTCTGGCACTCTGTGGTCAGTCCAGAGGTGACACTTTCCCTTCAGGGAGACAGGGGACCATGCCTCCCAATGGGATGTTAATAGTGTACAGGGGTATAAAAGTAAATACTGACTACATATCCCCACACAGTTTATGCATCCACCAGCCGTCCTGACACATTGGTGGTGGGGTCAATAAAACACCCAGTAGTTGGGGATACATCTGTACAGTAATCCCACTGCTTTTTTTGGAAATACACCCAGTTATGGGGGGGCCTGGCAGAAGCCTTGCAAATAACTGGACATAGTACCCCGGGTAATTACACTGCTGCTAGGCATTACAAACACTGTGAAAACCGGGCAGACTGCCCAACACTGGTACATTTTATGGGGATACATGTACCTGCAATTATAGGGCTCTACACCATGTCACAGCAGGGGTAACAGACACCTGTGTGAAAGTGAAACCCACAACCAATGTAAACACAGCCACATATGGTACATCTGCTTAATATGACACTATATGGACTGTCTGATAAACACCATCCTCATATGTGCCACTCACATGACCCTAAAACCTGGACATGGCACTGTGTGGTCCATGGCTGTTTTTTAGGGGAAATGTTTTCGGGCCCCTGACATGTGACCCACTAGGGTACCATTCACGGGAGCTATGTCACATCAGAACAGGACCGAAAAAATGGCATCTACCACAGTCTGTGCACAGCCCAAGGTATGTGCAATACACATACTGTCGACAATCACCCAAGTACACAGACCTCAGTACTGTACACAAACCCACAGAATGGCCAAGCTGTGTGAAAAAACCCTGTTATACATAGTGCCTAGCAGTCTGATATCTGACTTTGTCATATGATGTCAATAAATGGTGTAAACATATGCACCTTTTACTGCAGGACATATGTAAAAAGGTTGACAGATTTTGTGGCTGGAGCTAAACACCCCCGAAATTTTTCTGTGATTTAAACATTTATTTGCAGGGTTTGTTGTGACATATGTCCTATGAGGGATATGAAGTCAGTAACTCTCATGGCTGTCACCATGTACTGACTGCAGTCCTACCCCTTTTCTGCAGTTCTCAGATAGATGTTCGGGAGTAACACAAAAAAAAAAGGCTCCACACACTGCACAGTCTGCAGATGACCCTACAGAGGGGGGTTTTCCCCAAAACATAGCACTGTCATGACAGGTTTTAAAAACATATAGCCCAAATATCCACACACACCCTGTTAAACCGACATTACTCCAAATACAGAATAGCAACACTTACATTCTTTTGTAGGGCATAGGTTCAATAAGCTATCTGCCCTTTGGGCATTTATAAGCCTAGCCAGAATGTGTTTGGCTTTGCCACCCATTTTTAAAATTTTTTTTTTCTATGCCCTTTTTATTGGGATACTGTGCCTCTGTCTAACAGTGACACAGAAGTGATACCGGGGAAACCTACGATCTCCCATCCCCTAAAATTCCTCTTGAAGAGAGTCAAAGGGGCTCTGCCTAAACTCGGCTGGGGTTTTTTTCCAGAGTGAAGGGGGGCCCTGGGGTATGAAACTGTCCCCCCAGCATGTCCTATTTATTTCAGTGTTTAGGTTCAAGTCTCTCGGGGTGCTCGATGGGATTTTGGGTTTTTTAGGTGCAACATGTCCATTAATTTTGGGGTTGGGCATGGCTTTATTCAGGCACAGATCTCTGAACAGGAGGGTCACTGAGTAGAGCTGGAGTTTCTTTAACCGGGGAGCATATGGCATCTGTTTGAGGCGTTTGATCCTCTTGGTGAGGTACTTTTGGGGTCTTTCCAGTTGCTGCAGGTGTCTGGTAAAGGGACATCCCAAAAGGGGGATTGTACTCAATTATGGGCCTGATGAGGGATGAGTAAAGAGGCACGATGACCTCCCTGATCTAGATGTGAATCCCTTCATGATTAGGTGGGTATATAAATTTTTTTCTAACCACTTTGGCCCCTGGTTGTCAAATGAGAGATTGCTATCAACTTGGGTCCCCAGGTCCCTTTTTCTTCTTCTTAATGGATTACCACCTATGTGGTAATTTGTGGCACTTTTTTTTGCCAAAGGGATGACTATACACTTTTGGCATTTAGCTTGAGGCCATGGCTCTGGCACCAGTTGTCTGTTTCTATGAGGCCCTTTTGAGGATGCTTGTGTCGGCTGGAGAGTCAATTATGGGCCCCTTTGCAGTCATCTGCGGGGGCAGCCACAGTCCTTCCGTGTTGGCCTGTACCTAGAAATATATACCGAACAAAGAGGTCCCAGGACTGAGCCTTGTGGGACGCCACTTGTAACTGGTTTGGAATCTGACATGGCTCCAGGAATTCTAACCATGTGGGTTCTGTCCTTGAGCCAGTTTGCAACCATCTAGTGACATAGGGGGTTTTTATTTAAGCTGGTGAGCTTATCTATAATGCCCTGGGTATTGTAAGGCTTTTTGGGTCCAGGTAGGCTGTGTGGAATTCCCTTCCCAAAGGCCTTGGTGACTGTTTCAAAGAAATCAACCAGGTTTAAAAGGCAGGATCTGCCCTTAACAATCACCAACTGGGTAGGATCCAGTGTCTGTAGGCGCCCAATATCTTTATGTATGAGGTCCATGATGATCCTTTCCATAGCTTTGCAGACCAAGCTAGTCAGGCTTATGGGGGATAGTTTCCCGGATCCTTTAGGCACCACCTTTTGGAGAGGGACCACTGTTTTGTAAAACCCCTCTTTGGGCACATATCCTGTAGTAAGGCTGAGATTGAACAGTAGTTTTATGTTTGGGTTTAGCTCTTCTTGGGGTTCATGTAGGGAAAGGGGGCACCGCCCGGGCCCATTGATGCTGTGTTTTGCTTTGGGGAGGGCGGCTCTTACCTGAGCATCTGAGATGTCAGGGGGGCAGCACTCTGCTGGGATAAATATTTGCCCTTTTTGGGGGGGGGGGGGAAGTTTGTGCTGAACCTGTCAGCTAGGATGTTGGCAATGTCTGTGGGTTCGTGTATTTTTGTCATTTTGGACTAATTCTGAGCATATCTGGGAATTACCCAGGTTCCTAACATAACTAAAAAAACCTTGTGATTATCCTTTGTGTCCTGTGCAATTTTTTCTCCCCCAACAAAGGGGGGCAAAGACTGATGTTTTTGGGGTTTTGCCCAAAACCCCTTTTTATTTTTTTGGAAGACAGGACCCCCCTTTGGAGGATTGGGTCTTGGTTTTATTTGGGATTATGATCCATGATTCCTGAAGGTGTTCATAGAATGCGTTTATAAAAGGGTTCTGCAGTCCTATTTTCCACAGGCCGGGGGTTTGAAGGATTCCACCTGGGTTTTTAGGAGGGGAAATTTGCTTTAAAAAGTTTTTTACTGTGGTTTTCTGGGCAGGGGTGGGGGGATGTGAATATCCAGTGAGATTGGGTTTTTGGTCTGATCTTACCAGTGAGGGATACACTTCTGGTCTGGAGCATAGAGTCCCCATGTTGGTGATGATCAGGTCCAGTATTTTTCCCCCCTTGTGGGAGTGGTAACAAGTTGTTCCATAGCATTTGAGTTTATAAATTCTAGGAACCTTTGGGCTAGGGGGTTGGAGCTAGAGTAATGCTCCCAGTCTATGTTTGGGTAGTTGAAAATATAATGGTGTTTGGAGAGACCTTCATATTTTCCAGTGTTCTCAGGAAAAGGGCCCGTGGGGTTCCTGGGTTTGGGGGGGTGGTCTGTAGCAGGCTATAAACTGGGGCAGTTTTACCCACTGTTAGTTGCACATGGATAGTCTCTGATGCTTGTTTTTGCCACCAACCTGGAGGTGTGGGTATCTTTGATGAATTTTACTCTCCTTTGGGGTTTCCCAATTTTTGGGGGCCCAAAAGCATGGTATGAGGTATAACCTGGTAGTCTGGGGTGCTCTGGGGAGCCCTGAACCAGGTTTCTGTTACTACAGATTCGATGTTCTCCATGCTAAGGAGAGTTTGGGGTTTTTGAGGTTTAGACTTCTGGCATTGATAGCATTACTTTTAGTTTCTTATCCCTTGTGATACCTATGGAGGTGGGTTTGTCTTTGAGCCTTGCCTAAAAAGGCACTATGGGGTAGCAAGAGCCTTTGCCAATATCCAAAAGCCCAGGGTGACAGGTGCAAGCTGTCCCTGGGAAGCATGGGGTTTGTCCATATCATCCCAAGCTGACAGGCTTTGGGATCCCCTTTGAATGACACCAGTACTTAAGCCAATTGTTGAAATTGATCATCTTGTCTTCATATTGTGGCATCATTCTTGGTGAGGGTAAGATGCTACTCAAGGTCAGGGTCATCCCGCCTGGGCTACATGCTCAGAACCCCTTTTATGTCTTTTTCATGTAGTCCAGGGAATCTCAGGTCATTCACACCAGCATGGACAATGACTGAGTCATATTTGTACTTGCCTTGGAGTGACCTGAGTGCTTGTGTTATGTGGGATCCTCCCCCGACAGGCTGCTCACCGTGACCCTCCCTTGTTCAGCCTGGGGGGGCGCAGTGTGCCTGACGATAAGTCACCTATTACAAGTGTATCAGGTGTGTTGTTTAGTCTTAAGGGCTGTGACTGTTGCACACTGGCTTTGTGAGATTGTGTTTGTTTTTTTTTGGGTGTTGTTTGGGGTGTCTGCTTTGGAGGTCTCTGCTGCTTAGGCAGATTTTTATTTAGAGCCCCGGTATGTTTTTGTGTGATTATGTGTTTGGTTTGCTGGGGTAGGTCTATGTGAGACTGGAATTGTAGTGAGTGGGGTTTTCCCTTCCCCTTTGACTGGTTATCCCAGTACTGAGTTAAAGGGGCTTAGCCCCCGTTTGGCTATATGGTTGCATCTCCATGTGTTGGAATTTGTTGGGAGGAGGAGATTGTTTTTACATGAGGCAGTTGTAACATTGCCTCAAGTTTCCCCAGATTCACCAGCTGGACCGAGGAGATTGACAATGACCTTTTGGGCAAGAAAAATTATTCCTTAATAATTGAAAACAAGGGCCAGTGGGGGGGGTGTAGTGCTTTTAATTTTTTGTGCTGACTTATAAATTGCTTTAAAAATGCCAGGTAACTTTGCAATGTGTTAATACTTAAATGCAAAACAAAAAACAGTAACTTTCTTTTAAGTGAAACAAGGAAATAAAAATAAAAGCAGATATCACTAGGATCCACAGAACTGAGAAGCCATTAAGGAATTAGGTTTCCCGGAAATAACAAGCCCAAAAAAGCATATAAACAAAGCTAGATTCAGCAGGCCTGGGTCTAGTCTATGCTACACAAACAAGGTGTACCAATTTCAGTAAGATACAGTTCAAATATTCAGGCACTATAAACCTTTTAAACCCGAAATTCCCAGCCAGAAGGGCAGAGTCCATTTCTCCCACAAGAGTGCAGACCAAACCTTTTAATGTAAAATAACTGGCCTGAAGCCCAAGTGCAAACCAGAACTAAACACTTTAAGAATAAAAACACTGGGCTCTCAATCAGCAGTTCCCCAAATTAGAAGGATGAAAGCTACCTGTCCTGCCACCACAGGTGACAAACCTTCCTAATGTAAAACAACTGGTCTGAAGCCCAAGTGCTTAATCCAAAAGACTTAGAAATAGCCCCTTTAACCCAAATTACTACCAAGCAGTTAAAAAAATTTAATACTTTAGAGAATGCCTGGATTAGTGCAAAAACAAACAAAGCTAGATCCAGCAGGCCCAAAACCAGTCTATGCCACAGCAAACAAGGGCACCCAAATTCAGTAAAAAAGTTCAGATATGCATGCACTATAAGCCTTTAACCAGAAATTCCCCCCTCAGAAGGGCAGAGTCCACCCCCCTCCCACAAGAGTGCAGACCACGAACCCGCTTAATGTAAAATAACTGGCCTGAAAGCCCAAGTTCTTAAACCAGAATTAATACACTTTTTGAATAACAGACACTGGCCCCCAATCAGCAGTTCCCAACCTAGAAAAGGATTTTGGGGGAAAAAAGGCCCTTAACCCTTTCCCTTTGCCCCAAAAAAAAAAAAAAAAAAAAAAAAAAAAAACCCCCCCCAACAAAAATGCAAGACCAAAACCAAAAAAAAAAACCCTTCCCCCCCCAAAGGCAAAAACAAACTGGGGGTTTTTTTTTTTTGCCCCCAAAGTGTTTAAACCCCAAAAAAAGGGCCCCTTTAAAAATTTGGTGTTAAAAAAAAAAAACCAAAGAAAATTTAATTTAAATTTAAAA